>NC_086363.1:16779152-16957046 GCF_036324505.1 Eleginops maclovinus | reverse complement strand
AAGCCTTATAGCTTGATGAGTTTGGAAAATATACTGTAGATGATGATTCCTGGTCATTGCAAGTGATAATATATCTTAACACAGCTTATACAAATCATATAATGTGTTGTCTGTCATTGTAATGATCATGTCTTTTATTAACATGGAACACTGGACACTTCTCACCCCCCACGCCATCTTGGCTACGCAACGATCCACAATGTGCAGTAAACACTATATAAATAAAAGCATGTGGGTTTTTTCTTTTACTTTTTAAACATACCACTAAACTGCTGTCCTAAAGAAGACTCATTTGAATTAGTTAATTGTGCAATCTGCACAGATTTGCAAACCAAAAACGTTGCCTGCTAGCTAGCTAAGAAAAGCAATTGTCCTTTCCGTTGAAGGCACAGCAGCCGTCTTTATTTTTAGACAATGCTAATCTGGATAAAACTCATAAACTGAGCAAGTGTTCACAGTGTGCAACATTGCAGTGTACTGAAGGAAGTATCTAAATTGAGCCTGTGTTCCTCAAATCTTATATTCTGTTGACTGTCATTGCATTAATCATGTTTTTGGAAAAAATACCTGTGTTCCGCCTAGAAATGATGCCAGTTTTAGAGCGGTTAGGACAAAAACAACTAATATAAATGCACAAAAGAATAGCCTGAGTGGTGTTTTTCTTTAAGTGTTACCCTGGACCTTAGAGAAAGAGACTGTCAACTCACAGGAGCAATAAAGACAGACACAGCTAGGGTTTATTACTTTTAATCAATAACTACAAAATGTCCACCACTTCACACACTGACAGGACACAGAGAGGGAGTCTTTGATATTACATGCGTTGAGGACATCAATCTCACGGTCTAACCTATTGTGTCATTCAGGATTAGGTATTTAATCACCTTACTCTAACTACTCAACATTGGGGCGATTTGGTGTGCATAGCTCTAAAGTACAGAAGCAACAAAAAACCCTTATTATGTAACTTTTAGTTTCAGAGTATAGTTATTGTTGTTCAATATTGTCATTATTTTTACCATTAACAAACGACACAGGGAGAATAAACTTACAGATACAGTCTTCTTATAAAAGTAAGGTCTCTCAGAAATATGCGTCTTTGCTTTACGTTGCAAACGTTTATTTTTTTTCAGAGCATCCAAAACCTATGTTACAGTACACAACCAGTCCTCATCTTTCAGCACATAATCAACATCTTCATCACCTAACTGCATAATCATTTAGAAAACAGGTCATTTTTTGCAATACAACCCCAAATCCTCATTTGTTTTCATCTTTAACTCACTGTTTTGATCCCTTTTGCATTATTTTACAACGAGATGGTCACAGTTTGTAAATATATCGAGACAAAAAGAGTGGCAATATTGCAAACTGCCCCTCCTTAATTAAGATAACAGCACCTGCAAGGCCGTTAGCCTATGCCAGAGGAGGACAAAGAGGAAGGACACAACTGGCTAACTTGAAAACAAGCAGTACAAAAGCAGCTGTAAAGAGACCGATGGTCACGTGTGTGAAGAGGTCACAGGCCTGAGCGAAAGGTTACAAGCGTACACAAAATATTCTCTAACAGTTACGATAGGGCGTGTGTGTTAGCTGCCCACTGCTCCTAGTACTAGGATGGGTTAAATGCAGGGGACCAATTTCACTGTGTGTGCTCTGCTGTGTGCATGTATGTGACAAATAAAGAGGGTTTCATCCTCCGATTCTATTTTATCTATCTCACAAAGGTCATAACAGTTGCAAACCAAGTGTTAAACGTGTCATCAAAACAACACATTTAATTTATGAATCAATAGTGTTTATTCCTTTTTTGAGCATGGCTAGATTGCTAGAGGACACCTTCAAATTAAAAGTTTGGTGCGTTTACATATAAACTATAAAATCAGTACGTTCTTATTCTGGCAACATAAATGTGTGCAAATTTGGGTCAGATATTATCCGGGATATATTGGACACAGGCAAACAAAGAGAATACAACATGGAAGACAGAAGGACTGGAAGGAGAAAAGGATGGTGATCACACTTTTATGCAACCTATATAGTAAGTTCATACATCTCAAACTCTTATATCTCAAAGTTTATTTTATTCAAGACATTTTTGTTATATTCTGGAATTGTGAAAATAGAAGCATTGCAGTGTTTGGCAGGATTCTGAGGAATAAATGTGCCTTTTTTCTGTTAACTAAATTAACCAAGACAAAGCTCCCTCAGAGCCACAGTGGGCATTATAACACTGTTTGTTTAAGTTAAAGAGCACTAACCCTGACCAGTAAAATGAACGGGGTTCATGAAGTCGGTTGCACATCCCTTTAGGGCTGGGGGTCAGGAGCAACCTATCGGCCAGTCCTTCTGTCATCCATGTTTTATGGTCTTGTCTGTGCCCAACATATCTCAAAACAATACCTGAGTGAAATTTGGTGCACACATTTATGTTGCCAGAAGCACGTATTGATCATGATTCTGGCAATCTAGCCATGCCCACCAGAGGAATAAACACTGTTGAATGGCAGGAAAAAAGAATGATCTCTGACCCCACTGGAGGAAGTCAGATTGATGTATCACATGGAAGGCATCTAAAAATCAGAGTTTGACATTTATCTGCTCATATGCAAAGAACACTGGGCCAGTCCTAACTGTTTTCAGCTGCTAGGTGATATATTTGACCTAGAATGCTCTGACACGAGGAGAGAGACGCATGAATGTGCACATTGAGGATATGATATAATATAGATGTACATCATGGCTTGGGTCGCCCGTCCAAGTCCCGGTCAGATCAAAATACAGAATATGGAGTGGAGAGGTGCCAGCTCACCTCTTGGGCCCTGCTGAGGGCCACACAAACATAATTTAGCCTCTTTGGGATCAATAAAGGGGCCTCTTCATACAGAGGTACAGTTGAAAGAAGCTGGATCAGCACATTGATCTGCTGTCTAATGGCCTTCTAGAATAATCTGAAGTGATTCTACTTCCAGGTCAAGTATTGCTGCTTACTGACTTTGAAAACACTTGACTAAACACACCGCCTCTACCTCTCACTCATTAATGCTGCAATAATACTATTGCGTGTTTAATAACTGACAAACCTCAGAAGGATTGCATAATAGAATATTGTAGGTGAGAGCTTCAAGACTTCGCTAACAAGATGGCGACGTCATAGGAGGACCCGCCCCCGACATCGTCAGCCAATAGAAGAGTCCGGAGAACCCCATGTGACGACAAGCGGCCAACAGGATCCAGCCCACCGCTACCAACCAATGAGAGGACGAGAATGGAGCTCGTCTTATTTTGAAGTTGTTTATTGTATCACTGGAAAGGGATGGTTCTATAAAACATGTTGGTATTGTGAAATCGAGCTCTCTTGTGCCGGACCGCCAGAAAGTAACTACTGATGAGCGCCACTCATTCAGCGGTCTGTGGACGCGTGTACCGGGCCATTGAGCCACAGCTGTGAAACTTTTGTAAAACATACTGCTGCATCCTTTCATTAAATACACCTTTTAAAACTTATATGAGGGCTTCACTTGGTTTTCTTTTAAATCTATTCCTGGACTTCGAATAAAAGAACATTTCTTACATTACCTTGGAGGCGACGTTATCAGCCGCTAAGATCAGGACTTCGGTTTTGAAGGCATTGAGCTGTAAGAAGTTGCTAGACAGACATGCAGTTAGGGTGTTTATATTTTCAGGTTTGGCGGGTTTGAAAGAGAAATAAATCTGTATATCATCCGCATAGCAGTGATACGAGACACCCTCAAATTGGCTAATTAAGGGGCCTAAGGGGAGCATGTAAAGAGAAAAAAGAATGGGGGCTAAAACTGTACCTATCCATTGTCTATTGGCCCCTCCTTGCCGCAACCATTGCTATTCCTTCATGTGGGCCCTTCACATCTGGAAATGTTGCTGATTTGAATCATTTTGGAGAAGACAGAAAGGAACAGAGGTTGGACATACATGCTAGTGGGACACCAAACAAACAGCAGGTCAAACTAATGCTGTGGTTTCCAGAAAGTTACGAGCTGTAGTGGAAGATCATTTGTCTTACATACGTAGTTGATACCTGACACATCACAATACCAATAGACAATACCACACCAATAGATATTGCTATGGAGATATGCTTATAATTAATCAGCAAGATTAATAAACTGATGCTCTCGTGCCTCCTACTTTTTAAAAATCTTTGCCACCCCCCTACCAATTCAGGTCCCTTTCGTCAGTCGACTCCGAACTCTACTGTAGGAAAGGTGGGTTTGCACAGTGCACTTATTGATATCGGTGAATATGTTGGCCTCTCCTGTCCGACTCAACCAGTGTGTTGTTGAATGATTTGATGCATTTGTTCTAAGTATAATCATGTTGAATGGGGTCTTGTCTTCCATTAAAGTAATAATTCAGCTAAACTCAATGCTTTGCAAATATCTGAATCAAACATCCTTAGTAGAAACATAAAACCACATTAGCATGTTCTAATGCTATTTATCATTTTCACCATTTTTACTTGGTGCAGGTGAGTTATTTAGGGACTTGTTCGTTAAGTATGTATTTCCATGTTCTGCTACTCTATGCTGTTAAGATGTTGTAATATTGTATATTCTCATCCATTACAATCACTTTTAAGTTGTTGGATAAATATGGGTTTTAAATTGTCAGCATGACAGGAGGAGGGATAAATAATACAACTAAAAAATACATCACACTTTACATGAGGAGTTGTCTTTATTGAAAAGCAGGAACTATGCAGAATAAAATCATACAGAGCATTCACTTTTTATAATTTAGTAAACATGTTACAAAACCATGTTCATTTAATTGTCAGAGAGATAAACACTATAGCCTATATAGCATTTATACTTTTTTATATTAACAGTAATATTACTGTAAAGATTAATGACATTGACAGAACCAAAAATGTAAAGAAGTAAAGCCATCACCAAAATGATTTAACAACATTATTGGACGTTGCGTTCCATTTCAGTGAGATTTGAGAACTCCCACCCTTCACTGACAGACACACACAGGTACTCAGTGTGGCCACCGCCACAGTAAAACACATTATAGAACACTGTACATTTCTCATCAAGTGTTGATAACAAGATGTTCAAATCATTGTCTCATAGTTCATGAACTAGTTCTTTTTTTCTGATTCATTTCATTATTTTATTTCTAAGTATTCATTGTCACTACTTTCCTCTTCTTTGTTTATCAAAGATCCACTGGCAAACCAAAGCTGCTGTTACTGTGACAAGCACCATATTAGGTACATGTAAATTATATCATATCCTCAATGTCCACATTTATATGCACCTTCTTTTTCAGCACTTTCAACACTTTGTTTTTATTATACATAAATCAAAATGTTATGGTTTTTTGAAAAAATATTGAATGAGGAGAATGTAGTACCATGATGGCAATAACAACTGTAAAGATGCATAGTCTTTGTATTATGCTGCATGCATAGGGAACAGAGATGCTATGGCCTAATGCTGCAATCATTACCTCGTGAGCCATATTCCATAGAAAGTTAATGGTACTGAGTTCATGCTAAAATAACCACCAAAACCATGATGGTCCACGCCTCGTGTGTGTTAATGGGTGTGAATTACGGTAATCTGCCTAACACATAATATCTTGATGTTTTAAAGTGTTGGAAAAATGACTCTTTAAGTTAAAGTTTCAGTATTAAACTAAAATGTTTTGTTGTTGAAACGATGAATGACAGAAGTAAGGTAAATCAAGCATGACTCTTTTTCTTCTGGTTTTTATTTGAAAGTTTATCTTTATTCTCTGGCAGCTTTTCATCTACAGAAATATGAAATGGTTTTAAATGGAACGTTTTCAAATGAGTCTACAGGGCTGGATAATTCTCACTAAACTTTTCTGAAGTGACCCGAGATTTACATGTGAGCGTCAGACACGCATTTCCCAAAAAGCACGCTCAAATGATCTTTGGTAAAGGCAAAAAAGATTTATTAGACAAGAAAAGGGGGTTGATTTTCCCAAAAATAATATAAAGTCCTCAATCCAAATATGACTTCATCTGCTTCAGTTTAGAAAGAATTCATTCGACAATAATGTGACGTATGATGTGATTAGAAAACTGTAGGCTTTCTGCTATCTAACCTGAGACCAAACACTCTTTAGGACAGGAAAAAGATTTAGAGTGTGTGTGTGTGTGTGTGTGTGTGTGTGTGTGTGTGTGTGTGTGTGTGTGTCTGTGTGTGTCTGTGTGTGTGTGTGTGTGTGTGTGCGTGTGTGTGTGTTCAAGTTGTGCTGTTTTTTAACCACACCTAAAAGTCCTGCTAAGGAAGCTGTTATTTATTGTGTTTTCCTTAGATTTTTGCATGCGTGACTTTTACTTGTAGTGTTTTAACAATTTATTAACTGTACTTTTACTCAAAAGCTATGAATACCTCCTTTTTGTAACAGAGTATTTTAACACATCATTGCTACTTTTACCTAAATTATAGTGTTCTTATTTCAACTCTGTAAAATGTCTTTTTAAGCAGTCTGATCAATAAGGGCTCTGATTTGTCAGCACAACAACAAGAAATGGGATAACATGATGAAAAAACATGAAAATAGCACTTTCACATGCAGAGTTGTCTTTATTGAAAAGCAGTAAATATGCAGAAAGAAGTGATACTGAGCCTTAATATTCAATCATTCATTAACATTGTTCGTGACAAACAACCATTTGAAATTTGATTTATTTGAGAGTTTAACGTACATAGCATTGATACTTTCTAAAAGTATTAGAAACTCAGAGAGTAAAAGTAAAAGAGACAAAAAGCAGAAGGCATTACCAAAATGATTTAACAACATTGCTGAGCTTCCCATTTCAGCCGTGTACCATGATGAAGGCTTTCTCAGACTTTCACTGATGAACAGTCAGGTACTCAATGCCTGCTGTAGTGCCCTCGTTGAGATTTCTCTTGATAACGGTGACACCAGCCTTCTCATAATGTCCCAAAGCCTCTTTGTTGAGAAGCAGGGTCATGGCCTTAACAGGATTGGTGGATCCCTCTTTCTTGTACCACAGGTACACCTGGTTCCCTCGGCTGACTCGTTCAGGTTGACACTCACTTGCACAAAATTCTGCTGAAGGAGGGAAGTATACTGGCTGTCATTGATTGAGATTTGCAGATAATTGATTGCATCATCGGGGGAGTCGGTCTGACGGTACCAGATGAAGACAGGGGCTCCTCCTGAACCTTTGTTGGTATCTTCATCCACACGGATGTAGCCATCGTTAAAGAGCTGCATGTCTGATTCATAGGAATCAGTGGCAGTGACATCACAGATGTAGGTTTGCTTCTCTCTCTTCACAAAGGCATAGATCCAGTTCCCTCCTATCCCGCGGTTCAGATCACAGGCCAGTCTCTCCCAGTCTTGGCTGAACTTCTGGGCCTCACAGGGTGCTTGTTTAGTGACATTGATCTCCATTATGGGAGTATCATATGCCGTGGTCCCTTGGAGGTACCAAAGGTAGATGGGATCACCTGTTGTTCCAGTGTTGAGATCTTTAGGGATCTTTGTATACCCTGCCTTCTTCAACCCAACACTCATTTCGAAGTTGAATGTAACTTGAACTCTGGTGATGGATACTGGTCCATGTTTGTACCAAAGAAAGATGATGTTTCCTCCTGCTCCTTCGTTCAGACTGACATTGATTTTGTTGAAGCCTTTTGATTTGAGCCTTTGCTCCTCCGCTGCATCCAGGGACACATCAAGCTCTGAGATGTAGGTGGGCATTGTGGGTAGCTGCATTAAAGAAAGACACATCATGAGTAAACACAATTAGAGTAGCTGCACGTCTCTTCGTTTGTCAGGATTGTATTCTAGCTCAGTTGAAAAGCCAAACATCAAAATGCTGTTAAATGTGGATCGCCATTATGAAATACAAAATAAGGTAAAACAAAATGTGCATTCATGCTGCACAGAATTCTGAATATGGTTGATTCAAATGTTTCTGAAATGATAAATGTACCACAGCAAGAAAAGTTGTTTGATGCATTTGGTCATTGTGGTAAATTGCATTTAGAGAAGAAAATGATGCGCAAACAAATTAGGGCAAAAGGTTAGCTGCATGCCTCTGCCTTGTTAGATGAGCTCCAAATAATCAGAGATGAGATTTTAAATACACGTTAGCATATTCCCATCTAAAATCATTTGAAATGTAAACGTGAATGCATACTGCACACAATGATAACGATCAATTCATTTTTTTCTTAAATAGGTCCCCACCAAGAAAATAAGACCCTGTTGAACACTTACGTGTCTGCTGACAGTGAATGATAGGCAGGAAGAAGTCAACTGGTCTGCTGAAGTCTGCTGTACTCACCACAGGCCAGCGGCCCTTATATAGAGAGCAGATATGCTATGGATCATTGTGCAATCACTTCATAGGAGGAGTCATTTTCCAATGAAAATAATAAAACTAAAATGAGTGGCTTACTTGATGGACATGCCTACCTGAAAACGAGCCAAGAGGTGTTGTCACCTGAAAATTAGAACACAAACACACACACACACACACACACACACACACACACACACACACACACACACACACACACACACACACACACACACACACACACACACACACATCGTTGTTTCTAAAGAAACTCATTAAAGATGTTTCACAACTCCAGTGTACAATTTCATCATGTTCTTGTTTATATAGAATAATCAGTATAAGGCCTCTTTTAAAAGCCAAAAATACTGAAACCCACTCTTTATAATCGCTATAATATTTAAAGGAGAGATCTTTCTTTTTTTAAATGTGCAATTCAATTGAAAAGGTTTGGAAAGTTAACCTTAAACTGTCCTTATAATGTTGGGAGTCGTTTCAGTGGGCCTCAGGTAACATATCAACATGAGTTGTCTCTCTCCTCGTGTCAGAGCATTCTAGGTCAAATATAAACAGCTGAAAACAGTTAGGACTGGCCCAGTGTTCTTTGCATGTGAGCAGATAAATGTCAACCTCTGATTTTTAGATGCCATTCATGTGATACATCAATCTGACTTCCTCCAGTGGGGTCAGAGATCATTCTTTTTTCCTGCCATTCAACAGTGTTTATTCCTCTTGGGAGCATGGCTAGATTGCCAGAATCATGATCAATACGTGCTTCTGGCAACATAAATATGTGCACCAAATTTCACTCAGGTATTGTTTTGAGATATGTTGGGCACAGACAAGACCATAAAACATAGATGACAGAAGGACTGGAAGGAGAAATGAACTCTGAGACTCTGTCAGTTCATGAACTGCTCTTCTTTCTGGACTCATTTATGAACTTATTTTTAGTTGTTATAGTGTATGTTAGGGAATATTTTGTGTAAGCTTGTAAACCTTTAGCTCATTTGCATCTCTTCTCTCTGTCCTTTTCTGACCTGGCTCTATGGCCTTGCAGGTGCTGTTATCTTCATTAAGGAGGAGCAGCCTGGGATTTCAAAGCCTTGTTGTTCCCACAGTGGGTACAAGCTCAAGCTGACCTAAGATTGGCTTTATTGTTTAGGGACAGCTAGCGCCAGTTTATTTGGACACAGCTATGCTCTGGTGAACACCTTATTTGTGACCTAGATGACAGTTTAAGTCAAAGGTATTGTCTGAGCTTGTTGAGTTTGGCGTTTGAAGAATGGTGATTATACATTTGGAACTAGTTAAAACCTCTTCCTATCCCTGAGATCTTCAGAGTTAGTTTGGCAACCGCTGTGGCAACTCGTGTCTACAGTAAATGTCTTGTTAATTCTCCGGCCGTAACTCTGAATAAACCCAACAGTGTTTTGCAATCAAGTTCCTGCTCTCCAGTGTCTCTCTGAGTTTTGTCTCCATTGCTTCAGAAGTTTCCACCACAGTGTATATGATATATTATATCACATGCCTAATGTAATCATAAATGGATTTTTCTATTCAACACTTTGCTTGCACACAGTCTGCACAGTTTTTGTATTTTCAGGTTCTCAAAAGGTCTCGGGAAAGCCTAAAGTGAATTTTGCTCGATTTGGCACGAACATCAACTAAGTGTCTTTGATATCTTTGATAACATTTCCTTGGCATTTCTGTGGAAGTCAACAAAGCTGAACGAGTAAATACAAAGAAAATTAAACTGAATTCCTGCCAAAACAACCCCCTGAATGATGTGGCGGTTACACACACACACACACACACACACACACACACACACACACACACACACACACACACACACACACACACACACACACACACACACACACACACACACACATCGTAGTTTCTAAAGAAACTCATTAAAGATGTTTCACAACTCCAGTGTACAATTTCATCATGTTCTTGTTTATATAGAATAATCAGTATAGGGCCTCTTTTAAAAGCCCAAAATACTGAAACCCACTCTTTATAATCGCTATAATATTTAAGGGAGAGATCTTTCTTTTTTTAAATGTGAAATTCAATTGAAAATGTTTAGGAAAGTTAACCTTAAACTGTCCTTATAATGTTGGGAGTCGTTTCAGTGGGCCTCAGGTAACATATCAACATGAGTTGTCTCTCTCCTCGTGTCAGAGCATTCTAGGTCAAATATATCACCTAGCAGCTGAAAACAGTTAGGACTGGCCCAGTGTTCTTTGCATGTGAGCAGATAAATGTCAAACTCTGATTTTTAGATGCCAACCATGTGATACATCAATCTGACTTCCTCCAGTGGGGTCAGAGGTCATTCTTTTTTCCTGCCATTCAACAGTGTTTATTCCTCTTGGGAGCATGGCTAGATTGCCAGAATCATGATCAATACGTGCTTCTGGTAACATAAATATGTGCACCAAATTTCACTCAGGTATTGTTTTGAGATATGTTGGTCACAGACAAGACCATAAAACATAGATGACAGAAGGACTGGAAGGAGAAATGAACTCTGAGACTCTGTCAGTTCATGAACTGCTCTTCTTTCTGGACTCATTTATGAACTTATTTTTAGTTGTTATAGTGTATGTTAGGGAATATTTTGTGTAAGCTTGTAAACCTTTAGCTCATTTGCATCTCTTCTCTCTGTCCTTTTCTGACCTGGCTCTATGGCCTTTTGCAGGTGCTGTTATCTTCATTAAGGAGGAGCAGCCTGGGCTTTCGAAGCCTTGTTGTTCCCACAGTGGGTTCAAGCTCAAGCTGACCTAAGATTGGTTTTATTGTTTAGGGACAGCTAGCGCCAGTTTATTTGGACACAGATGCTCTGGTGAACACCTTATTTGTGACCTAGATGACAGTTTAAGTCAAACGTATTGTCTGAGCTTGTTTAGTCTGGCGTTTGAAGAATGGTGATTATCCATTTGGAACTAGTTAAAACCTCTTCCTATCCCTGAGATCTTCAGAGTTGGTCTTGCAACCGCTGTGGGAACTCGTGTTTACAGTAAATGTCTTGTCAATTCTCCGGCCGTAACTCTGAATAAACCCAACAGTGTTTTGCAATCAAGTTCCTGCTCTCCAGTGTCTCTCTGAGTTTCGTCTCCATTGCTTCAGAAGTTTCCACCACAGTGTATATGATATATTATATCACATGCCTAATGTAATCATAAATGGATTTTTCTTTTCAACACTTTGCTTGCACACAGTCTGCACAGTTTTTGTATTTTCAGGTTCTCAAAAGGTCACGGGAAAGCCTCAAGTGAATTTTGCTCGATTTGGCACGAACATCAACTAAGTGTCTTTGATATCTTTGATAACATCTCCTTGGCATTTCTGTGGAAGACAACAAAGCTGAACGAGTAAATACAAAGAAAATTAAACTGAATTCCTGCCAAAACACACACACACACACACACACACACACACACACACACACACACACACACACACACACACACACACACACACACACACACACACACACACACACCTCGTAGTTTCTAAAGAAACTCATTAAAGATGTTTCACAACTCCAGTGTACAATTTCATCATGTTCTTGTTTATATAGAATAATCAGTATAGGGCCTCTTTTAAAAGCCCAAAATACTGAAACCCACTCTTTATAATCGCTATAATATTTAAAGGAGAGATCTTTCTTTTTTTAAATGTGCAATTCAATTGAAAATGTTTAGGAAAGTTAACCTTAAACTGTCCTTATAATGTTGGGAGTCGTTTCAGTGGGCCTCAGGTAACATATCAACATGAGTTGTCTCTCTCCTCGTGTCAGAGCATTCTAGGTCAAATATATCACCTAGCAGCTGAAAACAGTTAGGACTGGCCCAGTGTTCTTTGCATGTGAGCAGATAAATGTCAAACTCAGATTTTTAGATGCCATCCATGTGATACATCAATCTGACTTCCTCCAGTGGGGTCAGAGATCATTCTTTTTTCCTGCCATTCAACAGTGTTTATTCCTCTTGTGAGCATGGCTAGATTGCCAGAATCATGATCAATACGTGCTTCTGGCAACATAAATGTGTGCACCAAATTTCACTCAGGTATTGTTTTGAGACATGTTGGGCACAGACAAGACCATAAAACATGGATGACAGAAGGACTGGAAGGAGAAAAGGATGGTGATCACAGAGCCTCTGCTTACTGCTGAAGGTACCAATAGTTTCTTTGACTATAAAAGAAAACCACTCTAATTTGTGAGAGAATACAGAGTCTGGAGTGACGTCTTTACACTAAAGGTACATTTCACCAATAGAAATCCTACAAAATGACCTTTTTAATAAACCACATCCTCCACCTTAAAATGACCATTTAAGTATGTTTTTCTGCAACCTATAAAGTTAGTTCATTAATCTCATCCTCTTATATCTCAGAGTTTATTTTATTCATACTCCGATTTGAAACAAGTAGATTACAAAGTGTTATGCTGCAATTGTGAAAATCTTAATCTTAACTTTGAGATATAAGAGTTTGAGATGTATGAACTTACTATATAGGTTGCATAAAAGTGTGATCACCATCCTTTTCTCCTTCCAGTCCTTCTGTCTTCCATGTTGTATTCTCTTTGTTTGTATTCAACATATCTCAGAACAAAACCTGTCTGAAATTTGGTGCACACATTTATGTTGGCAGAATAAGAACGTACTGATTTTATAGTTTATATAAAAACGCATCAAACTTTTAAATTGAATGTGTCCTCTAGCAATCTAGATGCTCAAAAAAGGAATAAACACTATTGATTCATAAATTAAATATGTTGTTTTGATGACAGTGTCATCATGACACGTTTCACACTTTACTTTGATAACTTCAAAAACTGAGATTCACTCCACTCAGTATAGTAGAGGTAGCGGCCCATGTACTGGGGCGAGGACCCGGGTTTGATTCTGGTTGATTTGCCACATGTTATTCCCTGTGTCTCCCAGTTTCACGTCTGCCTCTTCAATAAAGGCACTGGATGCCCAAGAAAATGTAGATCCTGGATGGCTGGAGTGCAGGAACACAGTCGAGGAAACACATTTTTAGACATGTTTGTACAACATCATCGTTGCCATGGAGATTGATTTGCTGAAGCAACACTAGAATTCAGCACATGGAACAGATCAGAAGATTTTACTCCACATTCATTCTATTTATCAGGACTATAAACAACAACAAGGCTGATACTGAATTAGGTTGTGATCATATGTCCATGGTGTTCACTCTTTGCACTTTATTATATTTCTCTGATGTAGCTTGTCCACCAGCAGAAGAATTCCTTCCCTGATCCACTTGAACCTTTTTTTTGTCTAGACCCAAGGTGATTTTATGTGATTCAAATAATGATGCAAACACACGATGCAATTGACCACGCTTCATCTCTCTTTGTCTCACAGCTATTTTTCAGGGTCGAGAAGAGAAATATACCACTGAATGCTGACAAATGGGAATACAGCACACCCTGAGCTTGAGACTGTCAAAGGCAAGCTCATGGCTCCTTACAGAGCCTCAGTAAATACCCCACTCTGATTCCCATGTTTCATTCTGACAGCGGTTGCTAACAAGAGTCTAAATGAGGCTAATGTCATCACACCAAAAAGTAGCCGCCTTTAGCTTAGCGGTGTGATGTGCAGCCATGTGAACGTGATGTAGTTTGTTTTTGTTGTTTTCCTTTAATGTTTTCTTTTGTTTGTTCCTCCTCCATCCTTTTGAAACACTTACAGCAACAGTTGATTAAGTCAAAAGCTTTTCTTGATTTCCAAAATAGATTTGGTAGATATGTCTGTTATCAATTGTATAATGTTCAAGGGAGTTATTTCAGTGTAAAACCAACATTCTTCATTTCTTTTAAGTTGAATTGTAAACCAAACACCATGAACATGAGTACTACGGTCATGTTAATGAAGCTAAATGGAATGTAAGAGTGCAGGCAGATCATTAGGTAGATCCAAAGGTAGAAGGGTTGAGAGTTGGGGAGGGGGGAGGGACATGACATGAATATCTGCACAGCCATAATGGATAGGAGGCGCAAAGAAGACGGATGGGACTGCTCTCCAAATGGAAACAGCAAAACTCTCTGAGTGAAAAACCAAACAGCCCAACAGCCTTTCATCACAAAGTGCTTAAGAGCCTTTTAATATGGACTTTTTTTAACACCCACTGTCTGAGTAAATATGTTACTTTGAGAGGGTGTATTTTTATAGGACTCCTGCCGAATAGCTGCCAGCTCTTGTTAAACTCAACATCCCGTTCACAGATCTGAGATGTCTGCGCTCTAACCCTCATGTGATCCTGACTTCAGAGTTGTATGCTGTACACCAGCGGTTCCCAAACTTTTTTTGCGGCGCACCCCCTTCTACGTCCCAACCGGGTTGATGCACCCCCCAAAAAAACTCAACAAAAGAAACCCCGCAACAAAGCTTTGTTTTATCGCCATATAAAGACTCATTTTTAATCATGCGCAAATAACCAGAACACGCATGACGATAACAACATCAACAAAGTTACCTTCCACTTTTAAGAGGATGAGTGACAGACACAGGCTCAGTAACAGAAAGCAATTTTGACATAAATGTTAATATTTTCAGCTGCGTAAAAGAAAAATTGCAGCAATATTAAATGACCGTGGAGCTAACATCAACATCATCATAACACAACGGTTATGGAAATTACAACGACAGTACATTGAATTAAATTGCAATTAAGTTACAAACGATCCACAACATTAAAGAGCATGGGCTCAGAAACAGATAAAATAAATGAAAAGGAGGATCAATTTGAAACTTTTCAAGTGCTACAATAAAATTACACACGATCCACAACATAAGTAACAAAGAGCATAGGCTCAGAAACATAAAATAGTCCTAAATTAAAAGAGGATAAAAGAGGATCCATCTGGAACTTTTCAAGCGCAGCGCAAAAGTCGCTCAGCGAGAGAGAGAGATAGAGAGAGGGAGGGGGGTGGGGGACGGGGAGGAGGATGTGTGAGTATTTCCAGTAGGCCTATATTTGTAGCAATAATATCAATACCGACAAATACTTACCCATATTAATGCGACGGGTGGGCTTGCATCTTGGCACAAAGCTCTCCGAAGTTTGGCACAATGGAAGACAGTTTAAGCCTCAAATCCTTCTCAACAGCATCCAGTCTTTGCCGATGTTTAGTTTAACTGCTGCCATAGCAGAGAAACCAGCCTCGCCGAGATAAGTTGTGGCGAAGGGCATCAAAACTCTCAAGGCTTGCTTTGCCAGGACTGTGTATGATGTCAGTGACTCTGTCCAAAAATCCACAAGTGGCTTTCGTTTGAACTGTAACTGCAGTGCTCCATCATATGACAGCTCGATCAGCTGCTCCTGCTCATGAAATGACAGCTGTGGGACGGGCCGGGAAACTTCAAATGGATTGCGAATCCAAGCGTGAGATGTGCCCATAGGTGGGAAGTGTTTCCGTAGCTGCTCGGCGAGTTGGTTGAAGTGTTCAATTATGAGACTTTTCACATGCTCACCCAGGTCCACGTCATTTTCCCCCAAGAACTCGCGAAGCGTAGGGAAACACAGGCGTGTGTTCCCACTCACACAACTCGCCCAGAACCGTAGCTTCTTTATCATGGCCTCAATCCTGTCTTGTGTGTTGAACACAGTTACACTGACTCCCTGCAGACTTAGATTGAGTTCATTCAGAGCCAGTGGCGGCTGGTGGAGTTTTCTCCAGGGGGGGCTATAACTCCAAAATGTATACATAAAAAAAAAAAAAAGCACGCATACATGTACTAAGGTATCAAACGAACTGGTATTTTCATAAATGAAAACAACAAAAACAACATTATAGATAGATAGATAGAAGTGCAAAGAGAAACAAGTGCGATATATAGAGTATGTACAGTATATGCAATTAAGAGTGATTATGTAAAGATAAGGGCAGTATAAAGAGGTGGGAATAATTGGCATAGTATAAGCAGATGTAGTATGAACAAATATACAGATGTGCTATATTACTATACAGAGGGCCAATATACATATATAATAAATATCTATATATCTATCTCTATATATCTCTATCTATCTCTAGATATATCTCTATATCTATATATTTAAATAATATATATCATATATAACATGGACAATACACATACTTTATGACAGAAGGCTGTGACGTCAGCCCCGCCGCCAAATCCAGCTGCATTCAGCTCGGGGCGCAGGAGAGGTGCGCCCCAACATCGTCCTATCTCTTGTATTGAAGAGGAGCTACTGCGCATGTACAACTTTTAACGAGAGTCTATTCGCCTTATTCACCTGGCGGCCATTTTGAAACTCGAACGAGGCTGAGGGGTACACAAACCCGGAAGTTTGACTCCGACGCATACGATCTATGGAAGATTCAGCAGCACCAGCAATGGAAACTCCAGTGTGGACCACCAACCTTTCTTGTTTGCCAGAATTAACAATTCAAAATGTGGAGCAGTGGGCCAGTACCGACTGCAACATCCCCCGGGCGGTGTTAATTAAAGGATACAGTAACTGGATCGAAGGTTTTATACACGACATTGAAGGTAAGAATGGACGCTAATTTACCTCAGTTTCTGCTAGCGTGTAGCAGCTAGGGGTAGTAAGCTTAGCTGTGATATGGAGTTGTTGACTGTACTATGTTTGATTTTATTTAAAACTTAACATGTATTTAATCGACACACCATGACTATCATCGAGATCCGTGGAAACATTACTGAAAATCATCAACAGAGAAATACTGTCACTACACAGTTAATACATGCATTACAAACTTGTAACTTAATTCATCTAAATACTACCTTGCAGTTCTAACAACACTCCTCCTCTCTGGTCTGGCAGAACTCCATGCAAACACAGTTGGCACAGCTCCCGGTTTTAACTTGGTGATGCCAGTCTTGCTTTTCACAAGGCAGTCTTGGAGGAAATGCTCCGAACACACTTTTGTGTATGTGTTTATCTGCATCAGTTAATAAAATGTAATCATACAAACATTTTAACATGTATAATTTCATTGATCAGACTCAATGTGACTCCTACATCCTCATCCTAGTTAGGAAAACTGATGTGATGTGTTTCCTAGGTTAGCTTGTGACTAGAAGCTAATACAAACAATACACTCAGAATATGCTTATACTAGTGAATTTGTGGTGGTAGATTTTAATAACATACTACTAATGTACTAGACTGTATATTTCAACAACCTGGCTCTCCGCCTTAATCTATCTACTAAAACTTGCGAGTTCAAGCTAGCAGTAGCCTGGCTAGCTGCTAGCGATACAAGCTAGTTATGGAGACGGCTCAGCCTCACAGCAGCAGACATATAAAACTCAATAAAACTTACCTTAAAATTACGACCAGGATCCCTTCTGATTTTTACTATCCATTGCCGACGTAGTCCATGATCGATGGGGAAACGGTGAAAAGTTTGTCCTCGGTTAGATTTTTTCCTTTTGATGATGTGCATTGGGGAACACAGCAGTGAGGCGCCATTGAAATCGCGTTGTGAGAACTCCCGGAAGTGGTAAGTGTACCCCTCAGGCTCGGTGGAACGTTCGAGGTGAATAAGGCGAATGGGCAAAGATTCCTGCGCCCCAGGGCGGAAATACGTCACCAATCAGACAATGTCAACGAACGAAACAACTTTACTCATCATTAACTATAAAATATTTATCTTGCACATCTAAAAAAATATATACATATATTTTGAAATATTTTTATTTTATTATTTCATTTTTATTTAATTTTTTTAATGTCTTATTCAAGGAAATGTGGTGAGAGGTGAGTGGTGGGGCGGCGCCCTATTGGCCAGCCGCCACTGTTCAGAGCTGAGAAGATGTCCGCTAGATAGGCGAGCCTCTTCAGAAAGTCTTCGTCATGCAGACTGGAGGCCAAATGAAACGGATTCTCCTCAAAAAACTACTGCAGTTCGTGCCGGAGTTCAAAGAGCCTTGTCAGCACTTTGCCGCGGGACAGCCAACGCACATCTGTGTGCAGCAGCAGTGATTTGTGTTCGCTGCCCATCTCATTACATAACACTGAATATTCTGGAATTTAGCGGGCGAGCTTTGATGAAGTTCACCAGTTTGACTGCGTCGTTCAGCACTGCAAGTAGATCAGCTGGCATGTTTTTGGCTGCGAGGGCCTCTCTGTGAACACTGCAGTGTAACCAGCTGATGGATGGACAGACTCTCCTAATATGAGCTATAAGCCCCGTGTGTTTCCCCGTCATTGATTTTGCCCCGTCTGTGCAAATTCCCACACAGCGCTCCCAGTCGATCCCATTGGTCCTCATAAAAACGTCAATTAAATTGAAGATTTCCTTTCCTGTTGTTCTGGTAGCAAGGGGCCGACAGAACAAAAAATCTTCTTGTAGGCCTACCTACCGTTCCCTCAAAAAGGTAACGGCTGTCTTCTTCTACGTTTCTATCAAAAACTAATAAATTATAGTTTTTTGATTTAAAATAAAAGGGATTACAAAGGAAATGTTTATTGTTCCTGTTTTTTTATTGTAGTCTATGGAAAAATCCCACTTAAAAAACAACACTGTGTGATATTTTTACACCAGACCACCATTACATTTTTCATCTCGCGCGACCTCCCCACACTTTGGGAATCCCTGCTGTACACAATTCTTTCCACTAAGGCAGCGCACTGTGTCTCCAATCTCAAAGGCACCAGATGACCTCTACTGTCATGTCCTGTAAATATCAGTCAGCAGTGGTAACACTGACACCTGGTGGCAGAAAGAGTGGCTGCAGTTTTCACAAACACAAAACATTAGAGAAGTTTGTTATTAACCAGACTAGGCATTCTATAACATGCAGGCCCAAAGCCATATTCAGATAATGTAAATGTAATTGATTTACATTTTGAATCCTATACCTGTAGTTGATCATTCACATCAGCAGGGCAAGAAGTCCTTCAAAAACCTTAATACTTTGTTTAGTTAAATCCATTCAAACTTTATGACAAATAAGTATTTGAACAATCAATGTTATATTTTGAAACCATTTTTTTTACGTAGCCCCTTATTAAGGTCATGTTGTCTTGATGTTGTTGAATTGACACCAACTTTTTTTCAAATGAAACTGATTTGTGAATGAGATTGATTTTACTTTTTTTGAGGTGATTACGGCTCAGTGGGTTAGTGCACTCATCTTCAGATCAGGGGAGCACCGATTCAATCCCACCGTGACACCCTCGCAGTCAGCGTGCCGCTGTGTCCTTGGACAAATAATTGCCAGTTGTCTGGTGATCAAAACATTAACCACTTTCAGCTGTGGATTTGGTGCCCTGGTAAGTATTTTCGCAGCAAGCCAATTACTGTTCGATTGAGTTAAAGAAGAGTGTGTGCTCTGATGGAATTGTAGGAATATAGAACTCTGAAACAGTGTGGCTCATTGATATGTTTTTAATTGGACAATAATGCAGCCGTGTCACAGAGGAATGAGACACATTGGGCTGTGAATACACAGAAAGTGCTTGTTAGCAGATACATGTATTGTTGGTACAGTATCACAATACAGCAGGCTCATCCTTAAACATCATATCCAGAGTGTTTAATACAGTTGACACACAACCGTAAGCTTGAAACACTTGGGAGTGCTAGCCAATAGAAGCATGACTCTTACATAGTGATGTTGTTATGATACAGGAGGAGTCCAATGGGAGAATTTTGGACTTTGCAGACCATTTACATCCACAAAGTTCAATTTCAGACTTGATCCGATCATTAAAGTAATATCATATCGTACACAGGAGAAGGGAAACCCCAAAAAGCCTAATATATCCTATTTAATCATATTTCTATAGTTTCTGCTCTGTTTTAAATTAGTGTTGAAAGTTAAGAATATTATTGATTGAATCAATACAGATTATTTTCATGAATGCATAGTCAACACGTTTGCCGTTTTAAGAGATGTTAGTGAGAGTTGAATGTTGGTAGAAGTTTGTCTTTGAACAAGACAATGATTCTCTTCCTGATGTTATTGCTCCGTTCCCAGCTTGGATCAACTCTCACTGTTTGCCAGTAGATGCAGGGTTCAGTGACACACATGGTTGAAAGTGGTTAAGTTGACACGTTGGAAAAGGGGCAACATCCCCAGTGGACATCAGTTAAAATATGATATAATGGAACTGGTAAGTGGCGTGAGCTGAACAGTTTTTACTCGTAGCTTTTGACTGAGAACTTGATGCTGTGATTTTGGAGGCGCTCGATCAGACTGGTTTTGTGGAAGGCAGCTCCTGGAGTGTACACCCCTCCTCTGTGAGAGAGAATGTGTGATTAAGTTAGAATGTAGGCAGGTTTACATAGATGATACAGGGTGTCACAAAATCTCTACTTTTTTTGACAGAGGGGACAAAAAAAGAGCACAGACTGACCTCCTGGGAAGAGAGTGCAATTCATTCAGCAGCGTTAGGGCTGCTTGCACAATAGCAGAAACTGTAGCGACATAACCAGGCTCTGTGAACAGAACAAACAGGTGGAGGTCAGAAAGTTTCATGAATCCCATTAAAGACCAAATCCAACAATGACTTAACGGCCAAGATTTGTATCTGAACTAAAGTCTGATATCTGTGAAATGATACGCTGTGAAATGAAAAGGATTATTTCAGAATTTTAAAACAGTTTCTCAGTCCATGTTAACTTGAAATCTTGGCTGAAATCTTTGCTTTATAGTTTGGCTGTTGTTTAACTCCAATTCTTCAAGACTTTTCACCCTTTTTTAAATTATTTGGAGGAATCCAAGAGAAACAAAGATTTCTTAAAGAACGTAAGGTAAGGATTTAAAATACAAACGGTAATTTTGTGGGTATAGTTTTCCTTTAATCAGACTGAATTGTAAGAATTGTTTCAGACAGAGGGTGAAAAGTAGTATGAGAAATGTTGTTTAATACAAACACGTCACAGTAGAGGCATAACATACAAATAAGAACCTGAAAAATGAGCATTAACAAACAAAAGTCATGTGATGATTCAGAGGTCTGGTACCCAAAATATGTACTAGATGTATTACAAGCCACAATCAAACATTGGTTTACATCACTTTAAATACATTATTTTTCACGTTGATTTGGCTTATTTTACAGCAACAATTGACAGTCATAGTATGAAAAGCACACGTCAGATTCATAAGGACTGGTATAACATCTGTGGCTCTATATTAAACAGAACAAGAGGTGTACTAAACATCAGCTGAGTGTACTTCTTACCTGCTCCTATAACCTGAGTGCAGATCTTTGTGTTTGGCCGGCCCTGCGTGGGATCTGTCCCCTCTGAGTACCCCTCCCCGAAGAAAGTCAAACTGAAACAGGTGTCTTCTATCTGAGAGAAGAGAATGAGGGAGGAACTGATCTTTAATGAAAGTCAAACACAATCCAAAATACTATGCTATTAAACAATAGATAATAAAAACTGTACGATAAACATCACTAGAGATGTAATGGTTGTTCGAAGTACAAAAAAAAGTGAGTCAACTTTAAATATATTATATTTAATAGCTGCTTCAACAAAGGAACAAAACAGTAACAAAGTAGTACACAGAAAGCTAGTGTATTTATTATATTAGAGTGCTTGTGTCATTTAAAGTGGCTCATCATAGTTCATCCAATTTATTTAATCTGCCCCAACTCTAAAATGAAATACCTTGAAAATGTGGTTTGATTCAAGCTTTTCTCTGTAATTTATTCTTAACTGGCATATTCAATAGCTTAGAAATGCAAAGTGATATGCCTTGAAAGTATTAACAATTGTGCAGTTCATATTGATTTAACCCAGAGATTATAATCCCATACAAAAGGAAATAGATAGAAATTAGTGTAAGGAGGTGGACTTTAGTTTGTTGTTTATTTTGTGTGTTTTACTAGTATTTGATTTAGTTTTTTAATTTGCTCCTATGTCTAGGATATAACAAGTAACAAGTTAAAATGTACAATACTGTTTGCTGAATGTACAAAAGAAAATATCTATCAAAAACTAAAATAACTGTTCATCTATTGGACCTCATAGTACAAACTAGCTGAAAGAAAATAGGTCTTTAGGGTGTCTAAATTACACACACTTCATCAAGCAAACTACGTAGGTTCCTTTTAAAAGGTTCGACAGCCATGTTGTACACTGTCCAAAGAAGTCGTTTATTATATCAGGCTACACAAAGCATACAAATATATTTAACTCATCGGGAGTGTTACCTGCTTCATGGTTGGACCAGACTTGGTGAACAAGCCAAAGGAGAAGAACGATGGAAACTTTAGGGAAAGACAAAAAAACAAAGTTGGTAAGGAACTAATACTATAAACATAACATCCCACAAACTGCCGCTATTTTCTACGTTGATCAGTTGCTGTTACGCAGTGCTGACACGATTGAAAGTGTATAATCCATGTTGATTTGAGACATTTCTACACTGCAAAGCATGAAGTAGTACCACAGCTGTTGTCTCACTCTGCTGATGCATTTAAAGGGGCCATTGTATGCTCATGTTCAGGTTTAATGATTGTATTTTGTGTCTTTCCATGCTTTAATGTTCCAAAAGCTCTTCATTTTTCTCATACTGCCTGTGCTGCAGCACCTCTTTTCACCCTCTGTCGGAAACCAGAGCCCAGTCTGCTCTGATCGGTTAGCTGGCCATCATGTACAATGAGCCAGAGCACTAGTCAATAGGAGCGCAAGTATTACTTATTGATGTTGATTGTGGAGTGTGTTGGAGCGAAACTCCCTCTGGAGGGAACACAGGGACTTAAGCTTTGGCAGACCGTTGACATGCACCAAAACCTATAGAACACACTTGTAGAGTTAAATGAACTCCCGTACTAAGGGACTGAAATCATCTGCTCTGAACAGCCAAGTTACAGAAAACAAACAAGCGTTTCTTGATTTAAAAAATGGTTAGCTACCGTGGTGAGGAGTTTCCTGCCCAGGCTGAATTTCACCATGAACCAGAACAGAAGGCCGCCGCAGAAGAGCTTGATCACTGAGAAGAGGCCACCGACCCCGACGTAGGCAGTGTACTGGACCTGAGGATGGAGAGAAGAGAGGGTGGTAAAAACAGGTAAAGGGTGACATTTTTTAATAAATTATAAGGAAGGGGAAGATGGAGTGGGGGAGGGTAAAATGAGAGATGGGGGGGGGGGGGGGAGTGGTATGTTTGACAGAAGGGGGAGGAATGGAGGATCATGTAAAAGCTGAGGGGCACAAGTGGAAGTTAAGGAGGGGGAGTTAAAAAACAAAACAATTGGTGCGAGGAAAAGGAAGATTAGATTTTTACGGAAAGGAAGAAGTGATTGATCAGATGATGGGCTAGGACACACGGAAGGGGTGGGACTGAAGGCTCTTTGTCTTCAGCATGGAACGGGGAATCGTTACAGTCTTTGACCCCATGTCACACTGACACTGTTTTTGTTTGTTTCATTTTATGGAAGACGTGAATAAATAAGCCAAAGAAGGGAAATCAATGCCTGAGTTTTATTTAGGATGGTTTGAACGTGTGAGTCAAGAAGCGGAGCCCTGGTTATGTGGCCCAGTATCAAAGACACCACAAAGAATGAGCCACGACCTCGTCAAAGACTCGGGACCGCTGGAATAACTGATGTTAAAAGAAGCACCGCTGACTGGAATCTCGGCTTGATATTTGTGAATGAAAGGAGGAAACTCGGCCGACGTGTACAACTTGTCATGTGAACGAGAATAGACTAATGAAATAGGCAACGTCTGAATAACCACTTCTGGACAGCAACCACTGAAAAGTGACAGCTACCTGAAAATGATACATTTCGGTTTGCTTACATTGGCTAACATTAGCTACCCGTGGCAACCCCAGGGTCTGAAAAGTGAAGCCAATGCAGGAGTGTGTGGTATGCATTCCTCTCTACCACTGAGAGAAATAATTATTGTGGCATTTAATGTGAAGGAAGATCAGCAGTGTACCAGAAAAAAAAAAAACGAGGAGGATTAAGATGTATGTACAAATAATATGCTTGGAATTCAAGACAAAACTCAACAAGTTAGCTTGAGCTACAAACATTACACTGATGTGAGACACCGTGTCAATTCCCATGTCAATAGAATCTTACTGGTGACTGGTGATCCTCCTCATAAAGGTGGCGCTGGGTTCTCCTGACGACTGAGGGGTCAGAACCCATAAATGGGATGGCATATTGCTCCATCTCCTTGCTGAAAAACACTAAACCCCTAGACACACACAAACAGACAAACCAAATGACAAAAAGAGAAAGCACAGTTGTCAACATTCACCATCTTCCTCTGCTTGCAGTATGAGCACAAGTGTATTCAAGCTCAATACATCTATTGATGGTCTACTCTATGCCTGCCGGGCCTTTCCTTCCAATACAATATACCCACGCTGAATGTGTCTGTCAGGCATGCAGAAAAATACAGTTGCTTAAAAGGGTCAGATCACTCATTTAACACACCTGCTCCCCATTCACACCTGAGACCTTGTAACACTAACAAGTCACCTGACACCAGGGAGGGAAAATGGCAAATTGGGTCAAATATGGCCATTTTCACTTAGGGGTATACTCACTTTTGTTGCCAGCAGTTTCGACATTAATGGCTGTGTGTTGAGTTATTTTGAGGGCACAGCAAATTTACACTGTTATTCAAGCTGTACACTGACTACTTTACATTGTATCAAAGTGTCATATCTTCAGCGTTGTCCCATGAAAAGATATAATAACATATTTACAAAAATATGAGGGGTGCACTCACTTTTGTGAGATACTGTATATCTAGAAGGCAGACATTTCTACCAACATCTCCAAAACTCGGCAACAAATATATACAATTTAAAGTAATAATGAATCCCATAACAGCTATGAGGACAAAAAGTTGACCTTTCACTTCATTGGTAGAGTATGTTTAATTGCCTTGAAATAACTTCTACGTATAGCATATGTTTTTTAAATTACATTTATGAAGTGATGACTGCATTTGCTCCAATGGTACTGTATTGTAAATATATTTTTAATACAATAATCTTGCACTTCAGAAAGAAGCTCGAAATGTAGGTCAAGGGTAAAAATGCTTTTATGCTAATTTTCAGGTTGATATCTATATGTAGTGCCCCTACTGTGACATGTCTCCATGCTTTAATGTTAAAAACGCTCTTTATTTTTCTCATACTGCCTGTGCTGCAGCACCTCTTTTCACCCTCTGTCTGAAACCAGAGCCCAGTCTGCTCTGATTGACTAACTGGGCCAGGCTTTGTCGTGATCAACTGTGAAGAGATGTCCCGCCCCTCAGACAATCACATACAAAGTGTTTGAGTGCTAGCCAATAGAAGTCATATAGACAGTCAAATGGAGATTCAGGCAGGGGGAGACGACAGGAACTCACAGGGATTTTAGCCTTTGCAGACCATTGAGACCACTAAACACACAAAACTTAGAGCTTCCCTGACTATTTGCTGCCAAGCTCTACATTCCAATAGCAATCATTTAAAGCAAAGTGTTTTAGCCAGACAGTCATTACTTAATAATAGCTTCACCTCTTTTTGACTTTGGCTCCCACCACAGGCAGTGGCTTTTGGCCAAACTTCTTCCTCAGCTGGCGGAGGGATCCGCTGTCTGCGAAACCGTGCACAGCCGACTGCCAAGTGGCATCGTGACCAGAGGAGCCCTGCAAGGGTCAAAAGGGAACAATAACTTATCTCACAGTGCAGAAAAAACAGGAATATTCCCCTCAATTACACCACAATGAACTCCATGTGTGTTGAATTACTTTAGTTAAACTCTGAATCTGCAGTAGATGTGCAAAAATGGCCAGGGTTTTGTTTTGGTTGTGCATATTTAGTCAGAGAAATAAAAAATGGCAGTAGAAAAACAGGTTACACTGCTGCTGTACAGTTATTACAGTTATTATGCTGTTTGTATTTTTATTGTCCTTTCAATTTCCCAAGAGCATCTGTTAAATGATCTTCCTGTTTCAAAGGGATAATAATTAGTCAATATTAGTGTTTGCTGGGAGTGAGGTCCTCTTCCACTGTTCACTCAGTACAGCTAAAGTAAAATGCAATGTTTTATATAACAAGTATTACTTTATTACCTCGGGCCCACTGGTTATATTCAGGAAGCCCTCCACAGCTGTCAATGTTCCTGAAATCAGCAACCAAAAAAAACAGCACATTGTTGAAGACCAACTTCTGTGTAAAGTATATTTTATTTGACCATATTCGGAAATGTTGAGAATGTAATCAAAGATTTATAAATCACAGCAGTGTAGGGTATAGTGTTTAGCACCCTGCACCTTGATATGTTAAAGGCTCTTAAAGATGTTTTATCTCCTTCACTGGGTATCTATTTTTCTTGTGTTGCCTACCTTTGAACTGTTTCTGTGTGTAGAGAATACCCAGGTCCGCAGGTATGGAGTCAAAGCCACAGCTGCCGATCACATACACTCCCTTGTCCAACGCTTTAGTGTGGTACTCTAGCTGCATACGCTCTAGGAACTGTAGAGGATGGACACCCACACATTCACATATAGACTTTTTAATTTATATAATAGTATACACGCAGGCACAGTGTAATCTAAACGTGATCTAGTCAGTCAACTTTAGAATCAATGAGCTAAAAAAATATATATACATCAAGGTCAATAAATAGGTAGAAAACATAGAACCAGATCATTATTTTCCTACCTGAGGCTCCCCACAGATGTCTATGTAGTGAGCTCCATTCTCTACGCAAGCTTTGACCACTGGTTCGCCAAAGAATCTGTACTGAAAACACAGAGAAAGAGAAATGATCAACATAACATTTTAGTTTCGCGGGTTTGAATCTAATTCCTGTCAAATGTCATCCAAAAGTAATGCCATTAAATAATCGGCAGCGATGAATGCCTGAAATAACAAAGCTGATTATGGGTTTTTCATTGATCCGACAGCAGGAACACTCACATTTTGCATTTGCTTTTATTTATGTAGGATTACAGGATTTTTGTTGTTTACCGAAAACAAGGAGATTCAATTATTTCACTTAACATGGTTTTTGGCTGACACCTTTATCCAAAATGAGTTACATACAGTAGATTTCAATACCGTAGATATGCCCACGGGGAAATTAGGGCTTAAATAAGTGCAGGGAGTGGGATTAAACCCATAAACCTCTGATTTGCAGATCAGCACACTAACCCTCTGTGCAAATAAATGTGTAATTGAGTGAACTAGAATTGTGTGTGTGAATATATATATGTAACTTGTTTTGTTTTTTATTTAAAATAAGTGCACTGTAGACAGAGTGAAGCAAACACACAAGGCAGAAAATAACAGTAATTTCAGTTCAATATTTTGGGTTTAGACAGTTAGTATTATTAAATTGTAGTATTTCATCAGATACAAAACATTTTCATATATTTATATATTTATATATAATTTCATCATTATATATCTGCCATCACCCTTCCTGCTTTTTAAATACTCTAAATCCCATATGAGTCTACTTACAGGTCCCACACAGTTGAGAATCACCTGGCCTTGTTGGCACATGATGGCCAGAGACTCCTCTATAGACACATCAGCGACAATGATTTCAATGTCTGTCCTCAGCTCGGGCATAGCTGTCAGAGGAAAAGAGAAGAGATCATCTTTCAGTAACTTGTACAGAGAAAACATGTTACACATAATCATTACCCAATTTATGGTACTGTATCTCTTCATGTCAGAATCGAACTCGCATTTTTGAATCGGGGTTAAGCAAAGCTGAACATATGATGTATCAATATAAAATACAATTGTTTCTAAATGCTTATTGCTGCACATTATCACATGAGGACAGGACGTGTCGTCAGATGCTTGTGACCTCTGAGCCACACTGCTCAATAACCTGATAAAAAGCCCGTGTCTGGAGCTAGAAAGCTGTTTTTGATGCTAAACAATAACTTCAATTTAGGAGTCAAGTTTAAAAGTGTTCATTTGTATATGCATGACGACAACAACTACGACTGCTGTCTCTGTCAGTGGAGTGAGTAAAGTGTCTTGCGGCAGAGAAACAGCCTGACATGCGATCGTTAAGAGCCTTGACAGCAAACACTTAGTGTCTCAAGTAGCTAAAGCACAGCCCGTCAAACATACCCAGCCTCCCCGCGGCTTGTGTCAACACTTCACCCAGTCGCTGTCTGCTTCTCCCGGCCACAGCCCACTTCAGACAGCTTCCATCGGGACTCTCTGCAGCACAACGGGCAACCTCCTCCACAACAAACTGTCCGGTGAACCCTGTGGCGCCGAAAATGATAATATGGTACGGTCTACTAGAAGTTACAGCAGCCGCCATTGTTGCGTTGTTTAATTTGAGAAGGTCCCGCATTGTCACGCGTGAACTCCGTCTGGACGCTGATTGGCTGAAGTTCTGATTTATCCTGACCGCAGTGCTTTATTTCGATTAATCCGCAAATGAATCCGCAGCATCAACAACGCTTTTAACTCTTCAACCTCTAGTGACAGTGGTATATGAACATTTCCTTTGTATTTGATACAACAGATTTAAAAAATATTATTTATTTGTGTTTACCCACTGGTATCTTGTTCCAAATGTATTTAATTTTTTACCATGGAGGCGACCATATCCAAAATCTAAGGCACTGTAATTCGACATGTCAAGCAGTAGCCTGTGAATTTGCATAAATATATTCCTAAATATAAGTATTGTGAATGTAAAATGTAATATGTAAAATGCACAGGTGACTCAGGATTAGCTAATTATTCCACAAGACACTTAAAGGAGGTTTCTGCCCCATACTGTCATCGCCATGTAGACTGCAGCCTGCAGTATGTTTTCTAGAACAATTGGTTGAGGATTCTGTGGTGTACATTGACATCTGGTGGTAAAGTTGAAGTATTACACTTAATAACCATCTATTAAAAGTGACACATTTCATTTCATATTTTCACCAACGAAGCCACAGCTTAAATTAGTGACAGGCATTGAAAACGAAGACACAACGGCAAATTAATTAGTGATTTTTTGTATTCCCTTGTTGAACACAACTGAGCATAAATATTGAAACATATATAGGTGGGCTGAATAATTCAACACCCACTGGGACAATAGGAAAGAAAGATACAACAAATTGGGAGTTGAGAAGAAGAGATAGAAATGTGTTGACACATCACTAGCCAACATGGCAGAAACATGCTGTGAAATTTTCTTTTTCCATTTCAATTAAATGTAGTCTTAACAGGCATATTTTTGTTGTTGTGAGGAAACACAACTTTGGTCCATAAAGCTCTGCTTTTAGACAAAATGATACAAAGACAGCATAACCATTATTGGGAGGATATTTCCCTCCCAATAAGGGCTGCAACCAATAATTGTATTCAATTGCAATTCATTTGTAGATTTTTTTTCCTCAATTAATCCATGAGATGTTTTGTCTGAAGACATTAGAAAATGAAAACAAAAAAAATAAAATAATAATACCTTTTTCCCAAATCCCACATTGACGTCCTCAATTAACATAAAACATATGCTGTTTTCTGTCATAGAGAGAAGTAAAGCAACCAGACAGAATTCATATTTAAAAAGCCAGAATCAAAGACATTTTGAACATTTCTCAAACATTTTAATAGACTATTAAAACTTGTTGGCTATTAATTTAATAGACAACAAATAATAGATCAATCTTTGTAGCGCCATTCCCAATGCAGATATATGAGAAGATTTAAACATTTGAAAAAGTAATAAGAGTTATAAACTTGAATTAAATAAATGTTTGCTTGTTTCTGACTGTGACCTGGTGTCTCACACACAATCCAATGTATCTTCTCGCCACATTGGGTTTACAAGATAAATATGTAGCCTTTATGCCAAGTGCAGGAGGACACTAGATATAATCATAAATCCACATTAAAACCAGGATTAGGGATATACACTAAAGGGTGAAAACATTGGGCTGTTCTCTGTGTATGTCAAAACATAAAAACCAGAACAAGAAATCTTCTTGAACAAAAGACAATGCTACATCAGCTACAAATGCAAAGGGGAACGCTTGAACAGACATAAAGAAGTTCTTATGTTAGAATATAAACATTTTTGTGATCCCCCTTGTATCTGTAAGGTTCAGTTTAGGATGACAGTTCCACACAAACAGCAGTAAGTAGGAGTTTTTGAACCCCCAAACAACATGCACGCCAGTGAACTGTTTAGTTGCTTTGAGCACCCGTTCGTTATATATAAATCTTAGGCTGATAGCTCAAATTCACAAGTCTTAGAGAGCCAAGAGACCCAAGCTCCAGTCACTGCAAGAGAGCCACTCTGGATGGCAGCATCAGATCAATGTCTGTAGATCCACGTTGAGGATTACAATTGCGTTCAGGAACTCCAACTTTGTATTTTGAACTTCATAGTACACATGTCTGAAACAGCAATTGTCTAAAGGAGTCTAAGTCCGGAGCGGCAGCCAGCGTCCGAGCCCTTCAAAGAACCTCCGCATGTTCATGATGTAGAAGTCCACGTTGTGAGTGAAGTCGGTGCAAATGTTGGAGTAAGTGTCTACTAGTGTGCAGTAAAGGGCGGTCCCACCTATGCTAATCACCACGGTGACCAGACACAATAGGAGCAGGATCAGGCAGGAATCTCCGCCTACCTCATCTGCAAGAAAGACGTGTAAAAATGTTGGACCTGCATCACGCACTTTATTAGAAATGTTTCATTACAGGTGAGTGAAGCTGTACCTTGCTCAATGCCGTCCTCTGGCTCACTGAAGCGGACTTTGCGTTTGGAGTTCTGTTTAGTAACTATTTCACTTTCGGGAGGTAATCCATCCAGTGATGCTCTCCTCCTCTTCAAGATGGACACTAGACCGTCTGGAGAGGAACTCTGAAGGAGACAGAAACAACAGAAATTACCATATTTTTTTGGTTTGTTTTTCTGTAGGATAACGTTAAAATTCCTGGCCAGATTTTCAACAAATTTGGCAGCATGGGCAGAGAAAGAATCCATAAAATGTTGTTGGATTGGTTTTGAGTAGGTCTGCGCCTCTTGTGATTTTCTGGTTTTAGGTTTGTTTCAGATGGATGGAATAACATTGTACTGGATAAGGTCATACTCATTGAAAATAAGCTGTTTAGCCAGATTAGTTGTTTTTTTTGTTGAGGAGGACAACCCAAAATGCGCACAGCCATAATGTCTCTAACAGACTATGGCAAGTGTGATGGATCAAGTGGAAAACGGATATTTTGGCATATTATTTAATCAGTTGTGTTAATTGTAGCTTATAAACCTCTACTTTTGCTGGGGAATTATACTGTCAACTTTCTGCTCATATCACTGACCCTGTTAGACCTAATTTATGTATTGCCCTTAATTGCATAAACTGTCTTTTACTGTACATGATTAGAAAACAAGCATGCAGGATTGTAAGAGTTTTCTGTTTAGAAACCATAACTGGTATTGCTTTACATATGTTGTAGTACAATGTCCACATTTATACAATAACTTGTCAGTATAAAAATAACACATTGCAATAATATGCAAACAATGTAGTCACTAAAGGTAGAATCTACTTTGAAAACATCAATTGAGTTGAGTAAAAAACTAAAAAAGTAGTTGCAAAAAACTTTCAAACTGCATTTTATGGATATGAACACAAAACATGCCTAGTGTTGTCTGGGAGTCATGTGACCTATGACAAATGGTCATGGAAAAAAATCAAATATGGCAATATATTTGACTAAATACCTCTTTAAAGACATTTTTTAAACAGTTGGCCATGGGTCACAAAATGTTTCCACAATGAGATTCTTGATAAATAAACATCAGTAATTTGAATATGATGATGAAATGATTAAAAATAATAGACAAAGACATAGAACAGTCTGGTAAGCTAAGCCATATAAAACACGGAAAGGAAATAAAATTTAAAAAAGCAGAATTTAAATGTAAAGTCTGACAACTTTTCTTGTATTTTCTTGGACCTGTTTTATCAGCTATTATTGAAAAGGGAACCTCCTGAAGTGGATACATTTCAATGCATGTCTAAAAAGCTAAGATATTTTTGAGTGTTTTTTTAAAGTTTGTATTTGTTTATTAAAGAAAAGCAAATCAATATTGTAAAAACAAAATCTTTGGCTGATATTTAAACTGCCCTTACACTGCACAGCCAACAGAGGTCAGTAACAAAAGTACTCATACCCACCCTAATGAGAACCTTTTGACCTGATCATAATCTCTGAACAAACCACCAAGCAGAATACACAGCCCGGTCTTATGCTGACTACTGGAGTGGAGTCATTTATCAAGCTGTCTGCCTCATCTGCTGCCATAATTTATAGGTCAATTACTTACTGAAGGTAGTGGGTCAATAATAACATGCCGGAAATGCCGTGGTCACCACTTTCAGTGAAGGAAGGCTGGAGATGTACATTGGAATATCATGTGGGACTTTTAAGAATGTGGTTTTCAAATGAGGTCTTTGTATGGTTGACATTGATATGATTTTATTTATAAAACATTCTGTAAGTCTGCAAGATTTCACATTCAGCTTGTAAGGACTTCTTGATTTTAAGGGGTGAACTTTATTTAAATATACAGCTGGCGTGTATCTCAGCATTGTACTCATTTCTGTGTAGAAAACTAAATTAAATTGTAACTTTTTGGTGAATATCCTTGAAATAAAATGTGTATGTTCTTACAGCATTCCCTCTATGTTAACAGCCTCGTCCTTTATTTTAAAAGTATGCAGTTAAAACAATCAAGGAGCTAAAAGAAAAAAGTGAATTAGTCAACAAAAAAAGTAGATTAAGTATGAATGATTGCTTAAAAAAACACTTAAGAGAATTAAATTAAAGGCTCCATGTTTGGTGTTTTACACAAAACGTCCTGCAGTTAATGTACAGTTCAACATTTGTCCTGCATTTTTGTTATCCTGCATTGAATTTAACATGAAATATCCATAAAATACATCACCTAACGTTAGACAAGGGGTTGTCAGTTTACTCAATGATCCTTTAAATAAAAGATCGGCAAACTGCTGCAACTGATGATCTCTCAGCTAGATGGTGTTCGACAGCAGCAAACAGAAGTAAAGTACCTGAAAGCTGCAAAGCACTATAAAACATGACTCATTCACATGTTTTGAAAATATTTCTAATGGTTTATGCTCTGGGCCTTCATTCTGTGCTGTTTAAGAGGATGGGCTGTCACATTATGGATGTAATACTGTATATGGAAGCTGCTGCCTGCTGCTCAGTTGTGTTCAGCAGCTCACTGTTGTGCCTGGCTGAGGACTGAATGAGCCAAAACACTGAATGACTTGTTTTTTAAGCTCAGCCCAATTGGCTAGTCGTTCATTTTAGTCAGAAAAGCCACCAGCTTTCTCAAGGTACAGGAGTAATAATATACCAGACTAATTGCTGTGATCTGGAGATAGTGGATTTTTGAGGAGATGTGGATATTTGAAGGTTGAAATTCATAAATGAACTGACATAGACCATATAAAAACACAGTATATTGTTGTTCGTTTTTATTCTGACCAAAGAATACCTTGTTAAAAAATGTAGCCATGATATGGACCAAGCCGAACACTTCATAGTTAAACTAATGAACGGGGGACAAACTATGCATCACTGTATACTGTACTGTATATCTGCAATAAACCACCATTGCCTTATTTGATGTCCTAATCAAACCTGTAGGGATGCCAAATTCTGTCAAAAAATAAATGCTATCCTTTTCAAGAAACTTAGTTATGCTATAATAACTTGCTCTGTGTTGCTATTAAGGCTAATTGGCATTCATTTATTCTAACACTGGGCACTGTTGTTAATTAATTTCTGAATTGGCTAACTCTGCTTTGGATAAAGTGACTGCAAAATGTTAACTTGTTTGCTAAAAAGCTAACTCCCAAACGATTGGGATGTGGGTCAACTATTTTAATTGTAAAATAGTCCCACCCATGCCCCACCCAATCTATCCCCTGCTGAATTACATAACAGCCTGCTCCAATCAATGGAAAGCCTTCAGCCAGCACTGCTTGTTTTGAATAGCTCATATTTCATCTCCACCTCTAGGAAGAACCAAGCCCCTTCAGCTCTGTGTTCGAGCCAGAACATGATGCTTAGGCCCAGGCCCCTGCTCAGTCATTTGGCAGGGTAAACATCCCAAGTGTCCAGCCACACCAATGAACATCGGTGGAGTTTTTTTTTTTATAAATATGTTGGCAATGATCTCACCAAGGGAACACAGAGATCAATAATGGGAGTGTCCCAAAAAAGACAAAGAGCTCAGAAAATAGTACTTATAGGAATACAGTTTGACTTTCTGCAGACAGATAGTATAATAGACATCAGAATCAGGAAAGAAAGGAAGGAAGGATAGATGCATGCAGGAGATACACATGGGTGGTAAGGAAAAAGGAAATGAGACAGAAAGGAAAGATGAGAAAGGCATGCAGGCTAGGAAAATAAGTTCACACCTCTCCTGGGTTAATAAAACACTGTCACTCCCAACTTGTCAAAAATGGCTTCTCGGTCAGTGGCCATACACTCTGCTTTGGCATCAGTTTTTAAAGGCATGGCTGACTCTAATTGCTGTATTTATTATGAGAAAAGTAAAGGTGAAAGTCAGGTGACATATACAAAAAAACACTGAAGGCCTCTGTTTGTGTCCCAAACCCAAACACAACATTGACTTATATTTAGTTACGTAACATACTCACGTATATTTTCAAGATATGTAATTTACGACACAGACTTAGTTACTTTTTTAATTTAAGTTATGTGAAAAACATACTTATTTGAATCCAAACAATGATTTTGTTCCCTCAACCTAATCAAGTTGTAAGTTGTAATACCTAACCTACTTCATGAATTTCACATACTTCAATCACATCACCTAGCTAACGTTGCTGACTTAGCTAACTGACTTAGATAACATACGTAACACAACATGACTTAACTTGTATCAAGTGTTAAATCAGATCAACCTACACGTTAAACAAATTAGGCTAGTGATACCCCTTTACACAAGGGATACCCATTACGTAAATCGGTTTCAAACGCTAAACAAGTCATTTTTAGGGGTTTCCGACCAATCCTCCATATTGTATTAATCAGAATCAGAAACAGGTTTATTGCCAAGTTGTCATGGCCTCTACCTCTGCCCAGCCTGCACCCTCTCCCACTCCCCACTCTGTGTCTGTGTGTGTGTGTGTGTGTGTGTGTGTGTCTGATTGCAGGAGTGAAGACAGGTATGCAGGAGCCAGGCAGCCAGCTGCAAGCAGTCCAATCTCCTTTGCCAAAAAGCTCCGGCCCTCACTCCGCCACAGTGCCAGATCTTAGACTCTGTTCACACAGTTAGTCGTTTCTCTAGCTTCTTGTATATTTAATACTTACCTGTCGATCCTGTGTACTTACTCGATTTCTCCTGTTCCTGCAGTTCCGGCCTACCTCCTGCGTCCTGTCTCCAGAACCTCCTCCTTGCCTTGGACTCATTTCACTTCCTCCTTGCTCCCTCCTGGACTCAGCCCTCAGCCTTCCTGCCTGGTCAGTCATCCACCCCTGCCTCCACTGCTCCCTGGCTACCCACTGCCCCTACCCCCAGCAGTTCTAGTTCTTTATTAAAACAATATTATTTACCAACCTTTGCCTCCTGTCTCTGCACCTGTGTTCCTAGCTGACCATAACACAAGTAGGTTAACACATACCTGGAAGTTGCCTTGCGTACAAGGGGCATACATAAACATAATTAAGGAAGATAAAAAAAGAATTGGGAGTTGATTCATGACTGCGCCTCTTCAATTAATCTAAAATCTTTTATTGAGTTCTGTGACAATCTGCTTTATTGAAGCAAAATGCACCCACTCTAGTAAAATGTATCAGATTTAAAGGTAGACAAATAAAGTAAGACATGTATGCTAAAAATGTATTCCTACCCCCTCTGTGTGAGACAGCTTGGCCAGGTCCTTGTCTGAAGCCTGGGGGACTCCGGATGGCCACTCCACCTTCACCTCCTCCTCTGGCGTCTCCTCACACGGCTCCTCTTCCTCTTCTACTTCCTGTCCTTCCTCATATGTCTCTTCTTCTTCTTCTTCTTCTTCTTCTTCTTCTTCTTCTCTTTCCTCCTCCTCCTCCCCTTCTTCTTGATTTCCTGTCTGTATTGAAGAAAGCTCTGTTTCTGAGTTCAAGCTAAACTCTTGTTCTTCATGCTGGTGTGTTTTTTCCGGCTTGTCCACTGGCATGTTGGAGAAAGAAAGAAGATTCATTATTGATTGGATTGTTATCACTGTGGAATATTAAGTACCATACCATGTGAAAAATTAATGGTGTATTGATAGAGGTCCTGTGTGGCTTAGTGTGTCCATGCGTCAAAACTTGCCAGGATTTACTTTATTTGATTATAAAGACTGGAATTGGATTAATGCAAATTAATTGCACCAATATTGCATTTTCCTGAGAAACTGTTTTATTAATGTGCAAAACTGTTAAGCTCTTAATTTTTAAAAGACAGCTATTTTATGCTAAGTTGAAAACTCAGCTTTTACAAAAAAAATTCAAGAAAATCATGTTTCAGTGTTGAGGTTAATAAGGGGAAATGGAAATTTAGGCTTGTGACTTGTGAACTCTTATTTGCTTTATGAGGCAACACAAATAGCCCTGTTTAGCATCAGTATGTTACTATTTTCATTGTGAACATATTAGCATGCTAACAAAGTAATATGATTAACATCATACTTGTTTTACCAGTTTAGCATGAGTTTGATAGCATCATCATTGTGAGTAATTAGCATCCTCACAGAGCAAAATGGTGAACCTGGTACATACTGAAACTTTTAGGCATCAGTATGTTAGAATTTCATTGTTAGCATGCTAGCATGCTAACAAAGTGATATACCGAAGATAATACTCATTGTTCCTGTTTAGTAGAAGTATGTAACATTGTGAGTATGTTACAATAATAACATGGTAAGATGGTGAACTGAATATTCTACCAGTTTAGCACACGTCTGTTTGCATCGTCATTGTGAATAGGTACTCACAAAGTAAGATGGGGAAAAGGGTTGAAGCATCAGTATGTAAGCATTATCATGATATGTTAGTATTGCTGTTAGCATTGAAATAAAAGCAAAGGCTGGCATAATTTGGTACTGTTTAAACAGATAAACATGTTTACCTTTATCATGGCAGGGTTGTAGAGTCTCATTCTTGCTTTCGATGTTTTTCAGTGTGGCATTCAGCGTGTTCTGTTGAATCAAACAATGTTGAATGTTTATTAGGATGTGTTTTAAACTGAAAAAGAGCAATATATATATTGAAGGTTTAAATGTCTTACCTCTTCTACACAGGTGGATGGTCTGCATGATGCCACAGAGCATCACAGAGGAACACAGATAGACACAGAGGGAAGCCAAGTCAGGGGAAGACCAGTCATACAGCAGGAGAAATAGAAAAGACAGCCAAAAGAAGAAGAGAGAGGCCAGACAAGGCCTCTCTGGTGTTACTTAATGTAATAGAAAATCGAATATATTCTGCAAGTCTTTTTCATCAATAGGTGGCATAGATTCTCACATCAAATCTACCTGCATAAAATGGCTGTGGGCTACAACAACATACCCGGAGAGTCACTGGATAGGTGGAACACAACAAAGTCTGGAATGCAGACTGCAGTATTTGTCTGTGTCTTTAGATATTCATTATCCTGCAGTTTTTTCTGCCCTGTCAGAAATATAGATTGATCCAAATGATTCCCAAGTGGGTCTGTATTCTCAGTGTGTCTTCATGTATTATAGATGTGTTGGATTCATCTAAGTGTCCACATATGAGATGAAGGTTGAGTTCAATTACAGTAAGGCAAAATGACCACTAAAAGGTTTCTGTTAGACAGCGATAAAGGTAATGGGAGGAATCTTGTTAAGTGTTTATAGTGGGAGTTTGTGCTGTCTGTGTTTGTACTTAGGTGTTGCAGAATGACATGGAAGAGAGCATCGCAAAGAGTCCCTCGACAAAATTCAATGGGTTTTTCCATTGGATTTCAAAATATTGCAGCATATTAGATATTTGCCTATTTTTGAAGTGTAAGGGCAATCGGTAGTTGAAAATAGCTAGCATTATGCTATAAACAAAGTACATCGGGGTCACATGGTTCCGCATCCCTACTGCTAAGCTAAAGGCGGAGTCGTGATGGCGTTTAGCAGTCTAATTTAGTGGGGTATTTAATGACGTATTTTATGTCGTAGAACAAACTGAAAATCTCTATAGCTTGTGTCTTGTGATAACCACAGATCTTAATTCAGGCATCTAAAAACAGAGAACTTTCAAAAAACCATTGAACTTTAGACGAGGGAACCCGAAGTGGTAATATTTTAACACATTTCTAGGTTTTAGGACTCATTTCACCACTCTTCTGTGTCTTGTGTCTGATCACAAGATAAAAAGGCAGTCTATGAGTCCAAGTGTACTCCTATTTAAAGGTTTGCTTAAAATTTCCAACATTTCCTCTGATATATGTTATGTGTTGTGGTATACCGATGATGTGTCCTGCAGATCTGGCTCAGGGTCTCGATGTGTTTCTGATTGATGCCGTCCGTCTCCTCGGGCAAACAGCTTTCGTCGCTCTTCTTTTCTTTCCACTGGCTCTCTGGGAAAACATGTATGCGCACAAAATAAAAGTACATTACCCACTATTTCTTTCTTTCTTTATATTACACAGCCTTACAATTAGGCTTTCACTATGGATAATATTTGATAGTGGACGGAAACAAAAGCATGCAGTACCCCAGTTCTCCTGCAGGGCGGCAAGGTTGGAGAGCAGACGTTCATGGTAGATTTTCTCCAGCTGCAGGAACTGGATGGCCCACTGGTCTGGTTACAACATTAGATAAAGAAACCAACTGAGATCAATCTTAACCTCTCAAAGAAACTACAATTTAAAACTTAGGCTTTTTGTTACTGTTTTACCACAAACAACCAGTTTTATATTTGTATATGTATAGAGGTTAATCAAAAGCCATTGCTTCCGGCACTTTTACCCTTCACAAGGACTGTTTATTTGCATACAACCAAAGCAACATAATAATGGTCCCAATACCAAAATGTTGTTGTATTGCCTACAGATTCCACATTTTAATACAGATTTATCTTTGTAAAATGTACAAAATCCATAATATAGTGCACATTACATAAAGAATACAACAAAACAAATTCATATTTTCCTTTGGGAGGATGAGGACTCATTATGGTACCCACATCATGGAGCTTCTAATTACAAATAACAAAAATCAATACGTAACTAAAGGGCAGCAAATTAGTGGGAACAGGGCCTGAAGAGATCAAAAGGTGAGAAAGATCCTCATAATGAAAGGGTCAATTAGGATAACAGCATCGGCTAAATATGTCACAACACTTGACAGATAGTGTTAAGGAAAGAAGAGGAAATTACCCATTAGATAAGATAAATGTGAGTATGTATGAGTCCATGTTATGATCTTGCATAATGAAAATAATATTGCATATTTGTTTAATTATTTGAAAAGCAAAAAAAACAATGCCTTGATTTCTGCACAGATAATAATCATGAAAAAAAATCATTACACATTCGGCATATTTATTTTTCTCTCTGCCTCTCTTTCTCTGTCCCATCACACATAAACACACAATGTCCTCGTCGCAGCAACACAAGCCAACAGCTGTTGCCAGACTAACAGCACAAACAGAGTCAGAGGAAACTACTCCTGAAAGCCCTCAGGGCGCACAGCCAAATGGGGAACACCCAGTAACTGAGAGACAAATGAATAGAAAACCACAGCCACTACAAAGGCCCTCAGAGAGCGCAGACCTCCACCAAAGGTCCCTTTTCCCGTGTTTGGAAATTGTGATTTGGACTTTAGTGTGTTCTCTGATTTAAATGGTAATTGCTCGGAGTGTTTCCAGGACTTTCAGTGAAAGTAAAGGAAACAAATCAGGTGAGACATGAAATGTTTACAAAAACGTTAACATACTTTCTGGGGGGTTTTTCCGACTTTAGTGGATGTTCACATGAATTTTCACTCGTTTTATCCAATAATAAGAGTTGTGAGTAGCCAACCCTGATTTCTTCAATGTATTGGGTTGTTTTTTGGCCGATGCTCTACCTTTACAGTCTTTGCGCTTCACCCATCCACCAAGTTTCATGAATATATGGAAAAGTGTTTTTCTGTGATCCTATGGTCAAAACCTTCATCTCCTTGATCAGTAAGACAATGATCAAAAAGACAAACAGCAAAGCAAACACGAGAAAAATGATAAAAGCGTTTCACATTCTGATTTAATTTAGATTTTTTCATATAATTGCCCATTGTCGCTTTGAACATCTGTGTATTATTACATGTGTTCCGATAGGGTCATGTAATGGCCTGCACCAGACCAACACAGGGCTCTTTAAAGAAATTACAACTTTTAAACCCAAAAATCTGCTCTACATGACAACCCTCACCAAAGGTAAACCCCCTCTCATCCATGAGATTAAAGCGCTCTCAGGTCTCTTTTGGAATATGCCAGTCTGGCTCAGCCAGGGCTCAGCTGTAAAATACTAGTAACTGGTCACAATGCATTAAAAAAATGAGGTCTCTGGTGAAGTCACATTTTTGAAAGGATACAGTCCTCTTTGAGTGAAAACGCCTCTGCAATCTGAAAAAAAAAGATAGTTGAATAAACAGGAGGTACAATACTTTGATCCATAAAAGTCTGCACATACAGTTAACATAATTGTTACTCTGTCAAACAAGTCATGTGACAGCGCTTTAGTGTGACACATTAACCCATGAAGAATCAAAGCACACATAACCCAAAACCACAATGCTGTTCACTGAAAACTGTGTCTTGAAGTCTAGGTAGACTGTTCTACCAAATGTTTATGTTTGACATGTATCAAATCCCTTCAACGTTGATGATCACATGACAGGGTCATACCAAGAGGCAGAGCAATGGAGACACCTTGTGAGACATGAGGTCACATGCATCTAATTATGGTGAGGATTACTGTGTCTCTGGGAGCTTTTTCCCCATTGATTTTATACCTTTCTCTGCATAACCAGTCGACTAAATGACTAAGAAAATCCAGATGTGGAGAACTTGCTCCTCTTCAATCGTTCTTATATAATAACCAATTATACAAATATTGACATGCCATTAATCAGATTTCTGGATTTTCTAGCCTTAATAATTGCTTGGGTTGAGTTCTGAATGGAAAAGTAATACAGCTGTCTGACAGCAAGGTAAAGAGTTCAAATGATTTTAAAAACAGCGTGCATTTTTTAGTTGGGATAAAATACTGTTGTCTGCTACCTCATCCACAGCAGTACAGTGCTCTGCTTCCATGATGTAACTCATGTCTTTTTCTCCAATTTTAGACCAAAGCAGAGCAGTGCCTTTCAGATGGTTTCCTTTTTAAATTCCAATCTCCAAGATATTAAATGTAGGCCACTCATCATATATGCATCAAGTGGATTCTTTGAGAACTTGGAATGAGAAAATGTTTGGCTGAAAATATCAATTATCAAAATGATTGCCAAATAACTTTCTGTTCCATTGAGTGTTATTTCAGCGTTTATACACACTACAGTAACACATCAAGTAGCTCCTTTTTCAAAATACACTGAACTGCGGCTCACTTTCTTTTGTTGTGTACAGCCTTTGTTCCATTATCACTAGAGTTGGCAGTGCTCTCATTGTGTGTTGTGACTGCAAAGTATTGCACGGCAACATGAAATCCCTTTTTTTTTACTGTGATTCTTTGCACTCAAGAGACTGAACCAAACTAAATTCATCACACTAATTAGCATGTCTGTTTGTACAACATAAGTGTGGTCTGAAGCGCAACAGGGAGAATATTAGACACAAAAATAAAACAGGCTTCCCAGTTTACATCCCTGCACCTGCATTATAGAGCTGTTATAAAAATATTTGTTCTGCTTCAGCAACCGCTCCTGTTTTCTCCTTGAGCAATGCATTTTCAGGGAAAGTTTTTGCTTTTCAGATGGCTTACCTTTTAAAAGAATGAACCAAATTATCTCGGTGCATTTGAATGCTGGTGAAATCTAACAAACAAGTAACACCAGCTGAGGGATTCATTATATTTGTCCGAGCTAACTGAGAAAACAGAGACTTTTTAATGAGGTCACAAAGGAGGACGGGCACATACACACACACACACACACACACACACACACACACACACACACACACACACACACACACACACACACACACACACACACACACACACACACACACACACACACACACACACACACACACAAACATGTATATGCACTCACACTCAAAAGCCATTGTGTCTAACTGACTAAATTTAGACACACACACACTCCCTCTGGATTTGAGAGAAAAGAATCATTCCGCATTGTCTTGAACATCTACACACACACCTGGTGCAAGGAGTGTGGCAGCAGTGTGTAGTCGCTGTTTTCTCTGAGGGACTGCAGGGAGGCCAGCAGCTCTGGGCTGAGGCCCGGCAGTTCATCTCTGGAGAGACTTCCTAGAAACACACAACACAAACAAATGCTTTGGTTACGTCCAACAGCCTTGAAATTTTGATTACAGTATATTTGCTGAAGAGTTTCTGCACTGCATTTCTCAATGGATTATGTAATCAATGAGTGATAGAAATGGGGTATTAAAGTACTGTTTACATTATTACTTGAAGGGACACGTGTTCATATGTTGTTAACAACACGGCTAAAGCTAGCAGCCTGTCTATTGTTTTCACCGTATAATTTGCCGGCTCTAGTGTGCTTCCACATTGCTGTATTAAGTGTTGTGACATCCAGTTAAAGCATAATTGCTATCACTTTGCATTGCGTCGCCAGCTTTATTAACCTTGAATTTCCAAATTAAGCAGTTTTTCAGGTGAGAAACAGATGACTTTGAATACCAATATGACCAATATGTAAATTAGGAGAGCCACGCATTTTGCAATAGCTAGCTAGTTAGCTAACATTTGTTAGCTTATTAGATGGGTAGCTAAGGTAACACCTGGTTCTTTTGTACATTTTATAAGTAGACACTGGCCTTCTACGCTTCCTTTTTCAACAGGGCTCTTTTTACCTGGTGTGTTAACATACGTAGCTAACAACATAGCTAACCCTACACCGGTGTTACATCATACACCGATCCCGCTAACTGGGGATTGCTATTATAGCTATATTGTTGAGTTATAAGCTATTAGAAAGTTAACGTAAGAGCTGCCACGGTGAAATACTTCTGGCAAGCAGTGATATGTTAAGGGCTTTTATAAGGTATAAAGAGCAAGTGTACTTTAATGCACTGCTGTTGACAGTGAGGAGGAGCAATAAAGAGTCTGCAGTATGGAGTAAACAAATAGATGCATTTAGTTTCATAATACGATTCTAGTACATTCTATTATTTTTCAAACTTGATGTAAAAGACTCAAATTTAGGATATCTTGGTATCTCAAATCATGGGGCATGTGCGTGTTTATGTGTGTCTCATGGCAGCCCCAGAAGACGAAGAAGATGCTAAATCTTCCTGACTAACAGGCTGTAACCTCAGCAGGTTGCCATCAGTGACAGCCCGTCAGCCTCTCACCTGCAGACAATAAGGCGCTATTAAGTGCAGCTGTATGGTGCAACTCTTATGCAACATAGCCCCATCTGTATAATACAAATGCAAATAACGAATATTGTTGGCCGTGGCTTCTTTAAAGCTTAGTATCAACCTGATCATCTTAAGCTCTGTGTTTCCGTTGCTTGTGGGAAACCATAGTCCACAGAAGGATGATAAGCTTTGAGACTCTGAGATGCATATAATCTGCAGTGCTCAGCAGAATAACGTGTGTCATTACACGGCCTCGTTGAAAACTTGTTTCTGATTGGGCAATTTGGACTTGCAGCGTTCTGCAGTTTTTCCATAGCAGACGCTCTGATAAAAGGACCATGTGTCGAAATATGTCCGGTCGATTTATATCAGTCTTGGCCAAAAAGAAAAACACAGTTGTTTACTATTTCTCCATCAGAAAACACAATAGAATATAAAGAAAATAATAATAAAAAGAAAAAAGAAAAAAAAGAAAACAGCACAAAAGAAGAAAAGATGGAGAGCTGGACCAGAGAAATCCATAGAAGAACAGAGACAAGAAATCAAAACTAAAGGGAACGACTGAAGAAGACAGAAAGAAAGTAATCACTCCAGAGAACAGCAGAAGAAGACAGACAGGAAGTAAAGACTATAGGGAACAACAGAAGAAGACAGAAAGGAGATAAACACTAAAGGGAACGGCAGAAGAAGACAGGCAGGAAGTAAAGACTAAACGGAACAGCAGAAGAAGACAGAAAGGAAGTAAATGATAAAGGGAACAGCAAAAGAGGACTTAAAGAAGTAAACAAGAAGGGAACACTGGTAAATGGAAAAGAAAATTTGAACAAACTTGGACAGTTACAGTAAATCCACAGTAAAGAGAGTAATCAGTGCTGCCGTCATTAATATATGCTATATGCTATTGCCGCAGTTCCAGCGATTGCGTACATCAAACAGCCAACTTTTTCTTAGTGACAGCAAAACAATCATGTTTAAATCATTACATTTTCTCAAATTGCTGATGAATTTAGAAAGTAGCTGTGCACTAAGCGGAATAATATGCAGTGAGCGGCTTCTGATTCCTGCTCAACTACAGGTTTAGCAGGTATCACCATGGAGGGGTGTATTATCCCTCGAGTAACGTACTAATGTGTCTCTGTGCTGTCTTTCTAGGGCGGTCAAAGACACACAAAACTTTATATTAATTAATTTGTTTATTTATACTGGGGAAAAAGCAACAATTCCTAATGTGCACAAACTTAAAAATACCACAGCAGTCATTCATTGCATCACAAGCAGATAGAGAAAAGGGATTTTACCTGTGGCACTGTTGAGGCTCACCACTTCCTCTTTTAGCGTTGTCCCAGTGTCCGGACCTTTTGGCGGGAGAGCATTCTTATTACCCATCACCTCCGTCACTGCAGCGATTTTATCCTCCAAGTCAAAGCTTCTTCCAAAGGCCTCCAGTGGGCCGTGTCTGGGTCTGTAGATTCAGGCCCTCACTAAAAAAACATTTATAGTTTCCGACTTTATTAGTGTGCTTCCTTTCGTAGAGATAAGAAAGTCAAAGGGCGTCTCAAGCCTCAAGAATTAAGTTTCAGCAGGTTTGGTCTGTTATCACTCGTGACAGAGCATGTGATTTAATTCTCTATCCCCTCTCCTGGGTGGTCAAGAAAAGAAATGTCCACCATCATCTATCAAGGCTGGGCAGCGGAGGATGATGCTCTCAGATATCCAGACCTTCCATAGTCCTCTGTATGGTACATAGTGCTTTCCTCTTTTCGTTTACATGCAATGCAGCCTACCTTTTTTGTTCACAGCAAGCTGTCAAAAAAAAAGAGGTATATATTTAGAAAGAGAAAATATCAAGCATAAACAGAGAAAGAAGAGCGTTGAATGCAAAAAGAAGCATCATTTCTGGTGTAATGGCAGTTATGTCATTGACTGAAAGGGTCGCCTTTGTGTAAAAACCATAACTGCCCATTGAGGCATGGAAGAGTGCTCCCTGCTGATAACTCCTGGGTTGAAAATAACATCATAGTAGTCTGTGGAGTAGAATAATTAGCAATGAGTATGTAACAGTGCACACAGACAGCACACTGTGCAACCTACTATCAATAATCTATTATTAAACTTGTTTAGCAGGCAAGAGAGGGTCCACATTTGTCAGTGTTATTCAACTGGAAAGGGAATATGTTGTTATTTGGAGTCTGGGCAACAAGGGGTATTGTTGTGTTTATTACTTATTCATTTGTTCAGGCATTTGTGAATGTTATTTATGTTAATATCCGAAAAATGAGCACTTCTAACAGATGCCTCCTGTAACCAACAAGACCAACGCTAGCACCTGTGTGAGGCTGTTCAAGCAGGGATTTGAGCTAAATGCTAACGCTAGTTAATATGCTTACAATGACAATTCTGAAAAGCTCATCATGTTTAAATGTGTCACATTCACTCACACCTCCATGTGGTTTCAATGTATCCGCTGTCTATCTGTCAATAAAAAAATGGTCAGGTGGGGGAGTTTTTAGTCTGTGATAACATGTATTTCAGCAAGTCTGTTTTACAAACTGGAAGTGAGTTTAAAAGAATACAACTCTTAGCAGGCAATAAAGGACTTACTAAGAGATGCAATTAGTTGCATAATGTAATGTAGGATTTCGGAAAATCTACGTTTTAGTGGTGTGTTAACGTGCTAACATATGATACCAGATAAAGATAAGAACGAGGGTCTTAAGTTAGTTACTTGTCTTCTCTGCATGTTGTAGAAATCTTATACGTACATCTCCCTAATTTCAGCTGCTAATGAATATATATGTATAGATGGATATGTTTTTTTGATCCCAAATGAAACATTATTTTCATTTTTATTTAGCTTAAGGCTTTGCTGTGGACAGTAGCACAAGTGTACGCAATGCAATTAGCAGGTTGTGTGAGTAACAATACTGTAAACTGTAAAGTAACAATAGAACCATGAAGAAAGTTCCAAAATATAAGAGGGTTCTTGTCAATCAGACACAGACACTGTTGAAAAAAAACACAATGACAAATTTAAGTGTCACGAAGGTTGAAAAATCTAAACACACAGGGAGCTGCAAGGCGCCATTTTGCTAAAACCCCAAGACAAGTTATTTATTTCATGCAGTTGAGTCCTAAATATTTGAAGGTAAAAGTATCAGTTATCAGGCCTTTAGCTGATGCGTCTATCCGGATGTACAATTACTGACAAGGGAAGGATTTAGTTTCTTGCCTAGGGGCAGTTCACAAGGGTTTTCCTGTAACAGTTGACAAAAGGTTGACAATATCAGGGTCAATGACCTTTTACAGGGCATTCACTCTAACCATTAACTAGTTCTGTCACTGTAAATATTATCAAGGGATCTAAAAAAACAGTATTATCAATGCCTTTACTGTGTTTTTTATTCATTTGAGTAGTATTATGTAGTATATAGTATGTACTCTTGAACTATGAGTTCACAGACTGTTCGCTGTACGCTGCAGGTAAACACATGCATGTGTCTTTCTTAGCCTCCCAAATGGAAGCCAATTCACAAATCTGTGCCATACTGGTGCAATTCTATACGTAATCTTTTTTACAAGCTTGCTAAAAAATATGGCTTCCTCCTTCAATTGGTGAAATTGAATAGACGATGGCTGACATGATGTGGATAAATATATTTACGCTTTGTTAAACTTAGATTTTCAGCATGAGTGGTCTAAAGGCATGGAAGCCGTGTGATACTGTGTTCACGCAGCCTGTTAGCAGTCATGTGAACGTTGTGAATTCTTCAAACATGGAATGTGACACAAAGTACAAACGCTGGGAGCAGAGACTGACTCATAGAATGCGTAGAATAAAATTAAGAATAATGCATGGGAGGCCTAAGATTGGAAATAAAGATAAATTGTATTGAAAATGTAAATACTTTTCCTTTCCCCCATAGACTTAGTGTTCTATGCCTATAACAACAATCCTTTTGCTTTTCTCACCCTATTTAAAAAACAACAACACATTACTGCTGATCATTTTCCAAAGCATTGACATCTATTTAATGGCTTTTTCCTAGTGTACAGGCCATTCATCACCATTCCTTTTTAACAAGCAATTTCAAAAGACTTGCCTATAAGAGACAGACATTAGGCCTACGCTAAGTTCTTTCTTGCAGTTATGTGATAATATTTAATTCCGAGCAGCCATTGGATAGTTAGCATAGCTGAGCATATAGACTTAAAACATTGGGAAACAGCTAGTTTTGTAACAGTAATAATCCAGAACTTGGACAAAACCACAACTTGTCCTTTCCAGTATATATGCTAAGCTAACTAGCTGCTAGCTTCAGTCCTATTAGCATTGTATCACTCTTTGTAGGCCTATAATACTTGTTCTAAAATGACTATTCCTTATATGCTTCCATCATAATTCGTTTCATTCTTTAATATATGTTTTGATAAAATCTACACCTCCATAACCACATAACATTGAATGTCAAAACTAAAAGCAGACAGTGATTCACCATGAGGTAGGAGGTAGAAAAACAAAACAATGATATGGTAATTCAATGTAGGGTACATATTTTCATTTTTCCTACCATGAAAATGCTATTTTATTACAACCATTACTGTCTCCACTGTAGCTGCCCATCATAAGAGGGCATTCAACTGTGAAAACTAAAATACAAGTTACAACTGCTGTGAAACACACTGAGCTGGTTGTTGCTGACAGTGACTCTCCAGCTGACTGCCGTGTGGTTTCAATTCTCTCCGTCTGTCAGGGAGTTACACAAATTGTCGCACAAGTGGGTGTCGGAGTTGCGTGCATGCGTGTGCACGTGTCTGCAAAGTGGGCAAAGTGAACATGTGCATCGAGGGCGCGCATTCAGCTTCCGTGCACTATGCAACCACCCGCTTTACATTTAACCTATATAAATGTTCACTGTCATTGATGTTGAACATAAACATTAACGGTATTGTTAAAATAAAAACACCATAGCATGTTTAAGTCGAGTTTATTGATCTTGTTATTTTCTGCGACATCCATTTTAAACGCGTTATTATAGTTCCCTCTGCTACGATAAACTATCCAAACCTCTGTATAACATATTTTACATATGTTGACATCTCATAATGATACGGAAAACAGCACGGGGCATGCAGCAGCAGGATGGAGGGATGCACTCACCGCTGGATGATGTCTCACAGTTTGTATCCGAACATGAACGCCCTGAATCAGCGTCGTGTCCCTGTCTGCTGGACCCACGTACAGCTCACTGTGTCATCTGTCTCTCTCCGACTCTCTCATGCTTCTTGTTTACTGCCCAATCCGGGGATTTTTCAGCTTCCCCCTGGTTGCAATGTATACCAACATGTCATGTTTCTCTATTTATTTCAGCATGTGGCGGAGGCTGCCATCTCCTGGCAGATGTGTCGCACTGGCTCCTGAATGTGTTCTTATGTAACGGCAGATGATGCGGTCATATGATGAGAAACCGTGCACCGGATTACGAAGAGTGCAGATGTGCATCGTTTTTGCGTTATATTATTACTTTTGCAAAAATAGAAGAGACATGTGAAGTGATAACATGTTTTTTTGCAAATCAATGAAGCATGCTCGATGGCCCCATTTAGGCTTTATTTTTGTATACTGAAATTGGAGGGGAAAACAAATTGTGCAGTCTTAAAAAGAATAGTGTACATTGTACTTGTAGAATTTAATCCCATTTCCTCTTTTCTAAATCTGCACACACACACACACACACACACAACTTTATATGATGCTAAACAATGAGGAAGTGGAGCATAAGAGAGTAGGGGAAATGAATCCTACATGATAAAATAAGGTTGAAGTGTCTCGAACAAAATCCATATATCGAGTCAAAGGCTTTTAGCTGTGCTTTAGCAAAGAATATCTTAAATCGTAGGCTACTCCATTAAAAAAAAAAAAAAAGTTTAAATGTCGATGGCAAAGTCAATATTTTAAGATTAAAGTCCAAACTTCAATATAATTGCTAACGCTGCTAGTTTATTATTGGCATTGTAAAATTGTACTTCAAATTTATTTACCAAAATCTTGAATTACATTTCAACTATATTATCACCATTTTGACTTTACTCTGGAAATTGAACATTTAAAGAGAATATGTTATGCTCATTTTCAGGTTCATGTTTGTGTTTTGCAGGGGAGTGTGTGGGAGAAAAACTCCTTCTGGTGGTAACATTTAGGAAGGATTTTAGCCTTTGCACAAAAAACTATTTAACACACTCGAGGAAAGGGAAGACCGCAAAAAGCATAAAAGAAGTAAATTCACTTTTATTTCATCCCCATGGGGGAATTCAGGCAGGGCCTCTTTATACGGATGCACTTTCTTGCCCCTTTTGCTTGGCCTTAAAACTATAGTAACACAAATACACACACATAAACACAATATTGGAGAGATTTATTGCACTATTTTAATCTGTGAAGACATATTAAAGAAGAAGAATGAAACAATGTGCCCCAGGCACAGAGATACCAGATTTAAGTCCCCCATATTGATCCCACGAATAAGTGCAATTTCCAACCCTGTATGTGATCTAACACTCACTGACCAATAAATGAATTATCACAACAACGAAAAAGAGGAAGCACAAGCAGGAACTGGAAACAGTTTAATAAAAAAAAAAAAATGCAGGTTGTCTACAAACACAGAGAGCTGTCATCTATTCAAAGTGACGTAAAACATGCTGGATAGTAGGTTTCACAAAACAGCGTGTGTGTGTCTTCCCTGTACGGTAAAAGTCATCGATCTTGGATGGGAGCCCATTGTCCGTTGATTACTTTGCATCAGTTCGTCCTCTCCTGTTGGCCCAATGACTTCACAGCGCTCTTCAGACACGATGACGTTATTCCTTTAATGTGATTACCCCTCCATTAGTCCGGTAGCAGAATCCACATATTTTATTCAGCCTCCAATCATTTCCTAATGTGTTCTACCAGCTAGTTTATTGATCAAAAGCCACTCAACCCTCAAAGACACTGAAAAATTCACAATGGTGTTACTATTGGCAAAAGCTTTTTTCATAATTACAGACTCGGTCACTTTTTCCACAGCTTGCAGAAAAACTGCATTGCTTCCTGCTTAAGAACCAACCTTAAATGAATACAAACATACATTAACAAATTGTATTCAGCAGCAAAATCTATATACACAATGGCCAAACTTCCTCTTAAACGAACACATATGAAAGAGCACTCTTAAGGCAGAATAATAGGTCCATTAGTCTGAGACTGCTTCAAGTTACAACCACATTTTGATCACAAGATGGTGAGTAATTTCAACATTTAAGAAACTACAAGGAATTATATTACGGTAAAGTTAATGTAGTGACATGTTTTCTCAGTTTACACAAATATTTAACTGATGCATGTTAAAAAAAACTCACATACGAAGCAAATCTAATAACAATTGCTTCAAAGGAGTGAAATTAGGCTATTAACAAATTGCCAAACAAGCTACACAAATGCTAATTGGAAAACCCTGCACAAGTATATGTAATGGGTATATCCGATATCAAGTTTTTTGTCAAGCTTTAAGGACTCAATGATGCTGAGGCTCTACACCTTTAATGTTTTATGATCTGAATACTCAGTAGATTCTTTGCCAGGAAAGTAAACGTCACAATGATTGCCCTTTAGCTACACCAACATGCATTTAGCATTAATGCTGTTGAGTAGAACTGTTTGCTTTAAAGGAATATTGAATCAACAAAAAGGACGATCTGAGCATCATTTACCCTTTTTCCGTACTTTTTTAATACACTTTATACTTGCACGCACAAGTATTGTAAACTGTTTATGCAGGAGTGTATCAAATAGTAAAGTTTTAGAGTAAATGCATGTGATTTGGAAGTAGTGAGGATACTACTGGAAGAATTGGATTTGATAACACTGCATGATTTGTGTGATGGTTTGTAAATGGATGTTCTGATATAGCTTTTCTGTTGGAAAACGCCACCATTTTCTTTAGTTAATCAGAGTTTTACCCTTGAAAGTATGTGCAAAACCGTTTTTTTTTTCCTGAATTCAAGGTAAAAAGAGTTAAGATATTGATATACAATGGGTCATTTTGTGGGTATATTCCTGCACAAATATACCGCACAATGCAAAAAAATATTTCAAAGACAATAGTGTGATTGATGACGGGTATCAGAAGAAGAATCAAATTTAAGGATCTAACATTTTGTAGATTTCCTAAAAGGAGTCAGAAAGAGTAGTTACAAAATGCATTTGCACTGGCTCTGACCTTTGACCACCCGTGAAGGCAGCTCAGATATTATTAAGGGACCAGAGGTGTGCGTTAAGTTAAAGTTTCTGGCAGATTTTGAATGTAACACATTTCAGCGATAGGAAGTCAGTTGTATAGAACATAAGAGTCTTGAGGTAAAGAGATGGGTGTTTCCCCCTTCTATCCTCACTGAGTTTCTGATTTGATTCCCTTTAAGGCTCTCTGCTCTGGCGCTTTTCGTCGTCGCTTCTTATGTCGTCTCCTGGTGCCGGCATCAAAGCATGTGACCATCATGACGTTGGCCTTGCAGAGGTTGAGTCTGTCCTCTAGGCGGGCTGTCACCACCTTGAGGGCCTCCAGGTGCTCCAGGGAGTCCACCTCGAAGGTCTGCCACAGGTCCACTGGAGAAGAGCAGTGAGGTAAGATAATTACTGTATGAGGTTTGGTATCGAGAATGTATGTAACTGCACCATTGAATAAGTAATTGAAACGTTGAATTTAATTCAATGTATTATGTCAACAAATTACACTTAATTGTATTAACTTAATTGAAAGCAATAATATTAAGTTGAACCTATTTGAACTTAATGGACTTGATGGAATTTACTGCTTTCAACTGATACCAGAGCAATAGAGAGGTGCAGTGATGAAGTATTTTTGTCAGCTGTCCCGGAAGTAAGTATTGCAAGGGGTCTTTTTTCATTGCATTTCAGAACATTGCAAAAAATATAAGGTATAAATGGACCACATGGCATGACATTCAGTAACGTAATTTAGTCGCTTGTTAGCAACTGCTAAATACTGTATGTATTGGCAGAATTCTGCCCCCTGTGGAAATGCCATCTTACAGCTTCATTATTTGTGTTTTTACTGAAAGGGAGAGTTCATTCCAATCAAACGTACTAGTAGTAATAATAGTAGTGCTATTTAACAACCTTTTTGGAGTGAGTTGAATGTTGGTGAAATCTGCTTTAGAGAGGTCTGCCTTTTCTCAATAATATGATTATATATAATGGAACTCCAGGTGCTTTGCTTTTAGTGTTCAAAGTGTCAAAACATGTATATGATGCATTAATCATTTCAGTATTTTTTCCAGTGAATTTATAAATGATATAAGTGATTTGCGTTACTCCACTGTAGGTGCTGCTGCTTTATTATACATGCTGATAAATGGTTTATTCCCTATCTTTGGTTTTAGAATTAATAAACTATTTAAATATGCTACCATGGGATATGCCATAATTGATTGATGATGGAGCAAATAAAAAGTTAATCAACATTTTAATGATTTGCAACCCTAATTTATATAGATTTGTATAATTCTCTTCCTCAGCTAAGCTTTTGAGTTATTGTGATGTAAACAAATGTTTTGCATACTTTACTGTATATTTCAATACAGATTAATATCACTGACATTCTTGGTTCCACTTTGCAGGCTCCAGCATGAGGTTGTGTTTGGCCCCCTCCAGCTCTCTCCTCAGGGTGTTGTATTTGGCTCGCACCTCGGAGATCCTCTGCTGACGGTGCTCCAAAAACTTCAGCTTGGCACTGAAGCATGCATTCCCCTGAAAACACAAACACATTTTACAAACTGTATTCATGTTCATATTGCCTATAACATATTGGGAAAAGCTTGCATTTTGCTATACTGTTGGGAGTGTTTGGTTGACTCCTCCAGGCACAAACACATGCAGTATTTTCGTGGTTAAATAAATAACAGCACCCCCCACTCCCTCGCTGCACACACTCATAAACACCATGTTAGTGCAGGATGGATTCCCCCAGGTGTTGTGGTCACAGCAGTCTGCTGTGTTTTTCCTCCTCCTGGGTTTGCCACTCCCCCTGCCGGTCTCACTTCACACCTGGCCGTCATCTGCAATCATGCTCACCTGGTCGTCATCTCCAATCAACTCCCCTTCATAAACCCTTGGATTCCCTGCTGTCGGTGCCAGATCGTACTTCGCTCTACAGTGGTAATGATACGTACCCGGCTCCAGTTTACCTTGTTACCTTGTTACCTTGTTACCTTGTTACCTTGTTACCTCGCTACCGAACTCTCGTCTCTTGTTGCCTTTGACCACAACCTAACTCTGTTTCCCTCTGCCTGCAGTTATCCGGATCACGCACTCCAGCTCGCCTGCCTCACCCTCCCCCCGGTTTCCGCGTCCTCTACCTGCTCCTCCACCTCACTCAATAAACCCCCTTGCATCAATTCAACACCGTCTCTTGTCTGCTCTTGGGTTCAGAATCGTTATCCTAACAGAACGATCTGGCCAAGATGGACCCAGCGGACATGGACAGCATCCGCGGAGCTCTCGCCGCCCAAGGCACTCAGGTTGCTGAGCACAGCCAAGCCCTCCGGGAAGCTATGGAAGCCTTTAGGAATCTCGCTACCCGAGTCACTCAGATGGGTGCGCAATTGGACTTACTAGCCCCCCTTACCACAGCGCCTCCACCGTCAGCTTCACCTCCGCCGGCCCCCACTCTCCCGACACACCTGCCACGAGCTCGTGAGCCTCTCATTCCTGCGCCTGAGCGCTACGCTGGGGACATGGGTATGTGCAGAGCCTTTTTGATCCAGTGTTCACTAGTTTTCAGTCAGCAGCCCCTCACCTATCCCACTGAAAAGGCTAAGATCGCCTACATTATGGGGTCACTTAAGGGTAACGCATTAGAGTGGGCTTCAGCATTATGGGACAGTGATTCCCCAGTCAACGATAATTTTGAGCTTTTTGTAGCCGAAATGAGGAAGGTTTTTGATCATCCAGTAGAGGGAGGGGACGCCGCCAAGCGGCTTATTTCCCTTCGTCAGAGCTCCCGCAGTGTAGCTGAGTTCTCCGTCGAGTTCCGGACCCATGCAGCCAGGTCGGGCTGGAACGACAGGTCACTATGTGGGCTTTTTCTTTCCGCTCTCAGCGAGTCAATTAAGGATGAGCTGGCTACTAGGGAGGAGTCTAACACTCTCGATGAACTGATCTCCCTTTCCATCCGGCTGGATAATCGTCTACGCGAGCGGCGTAGGGAGAGGACAGGCAGTTCCGTACCCCCGGCACTCGCTGCTTCCTATTCTCCTCACTTCCCGAGAGCTGCTCTCTCTGCCCCCGTGACACATGCAGTCACTGAAGAGGAGCCCATGCAGCTGGGGCGCACTCGTCTTACCCAAGCGGAGCGGCTTCATCGGATCAAGACCGGAGTGTGTCTGTACTGTGCGCTGCCCGGGCATCTCATCTCCACCTGTCCGTCACGACCAAAAGACAGGGCTCGGCAGTGAGACTCGGGGCCCTGCTGAGCCACGCCCCCTCCGTCCCCGTTCCTCACTATGCACGCTCACCGCTGGATGCCACTCTGCTGTCCCTCGGTCATCCCTTTCCGGTATCGGCCCTTGTGGATTCGGGAGCGGATGAGAACTTCATCGACGCCGGCTTCGCGTCTCAGGTTGGCATTCAGTTGGAACAATTACCCTCTCCATTAAACGCTAATGCCTTAGATGGCCGCCACCTGGCCCTTGTTACTCACTGTACTAAGCCCCTGGAGTTAATTGTTTCTGGTAATCACCACGAGATGCTTCAGTTTCACGTCATCCGGTCTCCCCTTATTCCCCTGGTTCTGGGCCACCCCTGGCTCAAGCGGCACAATCCCCAATTTGACTGGTCTTCTGGCAAGGTGGTGAGTTGGAGCACTTTTTGTCACTCCACCTGCTTACAGTCTGCCCTGTTTCCAACAGAGGGAGGTGTCCCCTTGCCCCAGGAAACCCCCGACCTCTCCTTGGTCCCCCCCATCTATCATGACCTGGGAGAGGTGTTTAGTAAGTGTCGTGCACTCACCCTGCCTCCCCATCGCCCCTATGACTGTGCCATTGATCTCCTCCCCGGCGCCCCTTTGCCCAGTAGTCGCCTGTATAACTTGTCCCGTCCTGAGAGGGAGGCCATGGAGAAGTATATTAAGGATTCTCTTTCGGCTGGCCTCATGAGACCCTCCTCTTCTCCTGTTGGTGCAGGATTTTTTTTTGTTGCCAAGAAGGACAAGTCTCTTCGTCCATGTATTGATTTCAGGGGACTCAATAACATTACAGTCAAAAACAAGTATGCCTTGCCCCTCATCAGTTCCGCATTTGAGCCGCTGCAGGGTGCTACAGTCTTCTCCAAGTTGGATCTACGCAATGCCTACCACCTGGTGCGTATCCGGGAGGGCGATGAGTGGAAGACTGCTTTTAACACCCCCCTCGGCCACTTTGAGTACCTGGTCATGCCTTTCGGCCTCACTAACGCCCCTGCCGTGTTCCAGAACCTGGTAAACGATGTCCTCCGGGATTTTCTCAACCGCTCAGTTTTTGTCTATTTAGACGACATCCTTATTTTCTCTCGCAACCAGGAGGAACACTTCCAGCATGTCAGGCAAGTTCTTCAGCGGCTGTTGGAGAACAAATTATATGTGAAGGCCGAGAAGTGTGAGTTCAGTGTCACCTCTGTATCCTTCCTTGGGTTCATCATTGAGAGCGGGCAAGTGAGGACCTGTCCCGAGAAGGTCAGTGCAGTGACAGACTGGCCCATTCCCGATTCCCGCAAGAAACTGCAGCAGTTCCTGGGATTTGCCAATTTCTACCGGAGGTTCATCCGTGATTACAGTAGGGTTGCAGCACCTCTCACCCGTCTCACCTCTCCTGCCCGCCCATTTGCCTGGACGCCTGAGGCGGAGACTGCCTTCTCTGGTCTTAAAAGACTTTTCTCGTCTGCCCCCATTCTTATCCAACCTGACCCCTCCAGGCAGTTCATCGTGGAGGTCGATGCGTCTGACACGGGGGTGGGGGCGGTCCTGTCCCAGCGCTCAGCTTCTGATGAGAAGATTCACCCCTGCGCCTTTTTCTCTCGCCGGCTGGTACCTGCTGAACGTAACTATGATGTTGGTAACCGCGAGCTGCTGGCTGTGAAACTGGCATTGGAGGAATGGCGGCACTGGCTTGAGGGGGCAGAACAGCCGTTCGTGGTTTGGACCGACCACAAGAATTTGTCATACATCCAGACAGCTAAGCGCTTGAATTCCCGCCAAGCCCGGTGGTCCCTGTTTTTTGGGCGGTTTAATTTCTCCCTCACCTACCGTCCCGGATCCCGTAACGTCAAACCTGACGCCCTCTCCCGTCAGTTTAACACTATGAACACACCGGCCTCCCCTGACACTATCCTCTCTCCTTCCTGCCTCAAGGTTGCTGCTGTCACCTGGGAGATAGAGTCCCTCATCCGGAAGGCCCAAGTCACCGAACCAGATCCGGGCAACGGCCCTCCTAACCGTTTCTTTGTCCCCAGTTCGGTTCGCTCTCAAGTTCTGGTGTGGGGCCACACATCGCGCTTTGCCTGTCACCCTGGCGTGGGCCGCACCCTGTCCCTCCTGAAGAGGCACTTTTGGTGGCCAGCGATGGACGCTGACACCCGGGCATTCGTGCTTGCCTGCACGGTGTGTGCTCGGGCCAAGTCCTCCCATCAACCTCCTGCTGGTCTGTTACGCCCTCTCCCTGTTCCTGGTCGGCCCTGGTCCCACATTGGCCTGGATTTTGTGACTGGTCTTCCCCCCTCTAAGGGCCACACTGTAATACTCACCGTTGTGGACAGATTTTCGAAGGCGGTTCACTTCATTGCGCTTCCTAAGCTCCCCACTGCCACAGAGACTGCCCAGCTGCTTGTGCAGCATGTCGTTCGCCTCCACGGGATTCCCGCTGACCTCGTCTCCGACCGTGGTCCCCAGTTCGTTTCCCAAGTGTGGAAGGCCTTCTGCCGAGCGCTGGGGGCCTCTGTCAGCCTGTCATCAGGGTACCAGCCGCAGACTAATGGGCAGGCTGAGAGAGCCAATCAGGACCTCGGAACCGCGCTGCGTTGTGTGGCTGCGCGCAACCCCTCGGCTTGGAGTGACCATCTCTCTTGGATCGAGTATGCCCACAATTCCATGTCCTGTGCTGCCACCGGCATGTCCCCGTTCGAATGCTCCCTGGGATACCAGCCACCCTTGTTTCCTGCTCAGGAGGATTACATCTCCGTCCCCTCGGTCCAGCACCATCTCCGCCGTTGTCGCAGGACGTGGAGGGACGCACGCACCGCTCTGCTGCGCTCCGCAGAGCAGAACCGGCGCATTGCTGATCGCCACCGGGCTCCCGCTCCTGCCTATCGGGTGGGTCAACAGGTGTGGTTGTCCTCTAGGGATCTCCCCTTACGAACTGGCTCCAAGAAGTTAACCCCTCGTTTTGTTGGCCCTTTCCCTATTATTTCCGTCATCAATCCCTCAGCGGTCACACTCAAGCTGCCTCCAGCCATGCACGTCCACCCCACCTTCCATGTCTCTCGTTTAAAGCCAGTCTCCACCAGTCCCCTCTCCCCCCCGGACGTTCCCCCCCCACCTCCCCGTTTGACTGACAACCACCCAGATTACACCGTCCGGCAGTTGCTGGACATTCGTCGTCGGGGCAGGGGGTATCAGTACCTCGTGGATTGGGAGGGTTATGGGCCAGAGGAAAGGAGCTGGGTTTCGCGGGGCCTCATCCTCGACCCCTCCCTCATCCGGGATTTTCATCGGGCTCACCCAGAGAGGCCTAGGCCGCCTGGAGGCGTCCATTGAGGGGAGGGTACTGTTGTGGTCACAGCAGTCTGCTGTGTTTTTCCTCCTCCTGGGTTTGCCACTCCCCCTGTCGGTCTCACTTCACACCTGGCCGTCATCTGCAATCATGCTCACCTGGTCGTCATCTCCAATCAACTCCCCTTCATAAACCCTTGGATTCCCTGCTGTCGGTGCCAGATCGTACTTCGCTCTACAGTGGTAATGATACGTACCCGGCTCCAGTTTACCTTGTTACCTTGTTACCTTGTTACCTTGTTACCTTGTTACCTCGCTACCGAACTCTCGTCTCTTGTTGCCTTTGACCACAACCTAACTCTGTTTCCCTCTGCCTGCAGTTATCCGGATCACGCACTCCAGCTCGCCTGCCTCACCCTCCCCCCGGTTTCCGCGTCCTCTACCTGCTCCTCCACCTCACTCAATAAACCCCCTTGCATCAATTCAACACCGTCTCTTGTCTGCTCTTGGGTTCAGAATCGTTATCCTAACACCAGGGGGTAAGACAGCATTGTAAGCTTTTAAATAAAATGTCTCTGTGGTTATACTAACCTTATTACATGTAAATGGCCTTTTCAAAGGTCAGTACGTTCAGGCTTAAATGGGGAACAAAAAAAACCTTCTAAATATGACTCATGGACCACTGAAGTACTACACCACCATTGCTTTTATATATAAGCAGGGTTAATTTCCTTAATGTTTCCCCCCAATAATTCCTTTCGAAAAAAACTATCAAATAATGATATGTTATTTAACTATTTGTTTAAAATCATTTTTTTTCTACCAGTGTGCCTCTTTGTTCTTTGATGCGGCATTGACCCATTTCCCCCCATGTGGTCATTAAAATTGTATCAAATGTGCCGTCCTTGAGATGGTGGAGGCGGGGAATATAGTCCCGTGAGGCCAGACCTCTCGTCATGGGGACATTACGTCACCGCATGAACCACATTTTGTCTTCAAGCACAATTCAACTCCAAATGGGAGGTTGAACCTGATATCAAACCTTAGCTTAGCCAGGGTCTTGCTATAGGTATAAGTTGTATGTTGCTATTTTTCAGCAACATACAATTAATACCTATTTGACCCTGCACAACCCTAACCCTAACCTTAACCCTAACCCTGGTAGCCCATTTATGATTTTTGAAACTAAGAAATGCACCACACTGTTGCACTGTAAAACACACAGAACATGCAACCCTTCTATAGCTCTGTAAGGCAATATTAAATGGCTATCAAATTCTGGTCTCTGATTCATAACAATAATTGTTCAATATAGCAGCTGCATTTTAACAGCTAGGGTTTCCCCTTATTTATAAAGGGCATATTCTGCTAATTTGCAGGTTCATATTTGTATTTTGTTCCTCTACGGTGACATGTTTCCATGATTTAATGTTCAAAAAGGTCTTGTGATTGGTCAACCGTTTAGAGATGTCCCGCCCCGTAGCCTATCCCTCACAATGTGTTGGAGCACTAGCCAATAGAAGCGTGAGTGTTACACAGTGATGTCAGTATTATACAGAAGTAAACAAAGGAGTCCAATGGAGGTGTTTCAGGCAGGGGGTGAGTGTGTGGGAGAGAAACTCCCTCAGGGAACACAGGAAGTTGAACCTTTGTAGACCATTTACATGCACAAAAATCTATATAACACACTACAGGAAAGGAAAAAACCCCAAACGCATAACAGGGCTTTGTTAATCGGAATCCCTGTAAAATCCTTATACATTTCAAATATGTTTAGCGTTAAACATGTGTAGCTCTTTAAATAATAGTTCAGAAGTACTAAATATACAGGCTATATAACTAAAACTCAGGGTGTACCACTACGTTGATTCCTTTGCATCAGGACCAGCTGCCAGAAGATGTATGGTGGACATTTCTTCTACCACTGTTTGTATTCCATTTGGGGCACCAAAAGAGGTTAATAAAGGTCATATTTTACAAAATGTCCTTTAACCTCCTGAAAATCAAAATGAACCCAGCACCTGTTTGTCAGCACCTGCTCTGTTCTGCATCCTCTGCACATTGTCGATCTCATAGACCTTGATCTCGTAGGCTTCTGGGATTCCCCGAGCCACCAAGCCAGAATGCAGACTGCTAGCCGAGCGTCTCAGGGGCAGAGGTGCATCATGGGAAACGTGACGCTGATGAGTACCTAGGTGAGGTAGAGTGAGATGCTGTATCTCAACCTGTTTTCCTTTCTACTGCACTTAAACAGTAAAACCATTACGTTATTCTAAATGAAATTAAAAAAATACCTAATCAAAGTATTTTTTTAGGTAGGATGTTGGTTTAAACGACTTCAGGTTGTCCAACAGTAAATACAAAATTTGGCCTGGGATTTATACTTTCAATAGATGTACAGCATGTTCATTTAAATTCAGCAACACAGACTAAGATTGCTGCACATATACTATTTATGAGGCAGGACGTTAGTACTGTCAACTATCATTCCACTCTAAAAGCATCACACAACACAGTAACAGTAGATGTGTAATGATAAATGAAGGCTGCTGTCCCTAAATGGCCTTCAATACACTGGCGATGTGCCTGAGGGCAAATGCAGCTTGCCAGTGGCCCTACATTATAAAAAAAAAATCAAAGCAGGAGATATTATTTCTGTTAGTGCTTTGATATTGTTTCAGTTGCAAGTAAAAGAAAAGATCATTTATGATTTGTGTCATTGGGATCCTAACACATTAACAATGTGTGTTACTCAAATTATATGGAAACAGCTTTTATCCCAGTGAAGATGAGTTAATTACCTGAGGAAATTAAGCACAGTCCAAAATTGATAACCCGATAGGCAGTAAAATATGTTTAAGAAACTTAATATCATATGCTCGAATGATATTAAACATTTTTCAGTGTATAATTACAATAATATTAGTATAAACACATACCTTTATGATTTACTGTACCAGACAAACCCTCTTCCTTTTTCTGCACTTACTACTAGTAAGTGCCGTCGCTGGCTTCATATATTAATGATGTGACCTCCTACATGATTTGGCTCTTAATGACTGCATTCTACAGATGTCTGTCATCTCCAATTAATATCACATTAATATGTTATGTGGTATTCTAAAAAACAAGTTAATGTGGAATGAACATTTATGAAAATAGTGGCTATTGGTTTGAAAAGTGTACACTACATCATGTTTGGTGGACAAATGGTAAGGTGGGTTTATGCAATAACCTTTACTGAACTAAATTAAGATATCCATAAGATCCATAAAAGTTTTTAGTATTGCATTTAATTGAATGGGTTTGAATGTGCCAATGCAGCATTGGGACATTGCAATTTTCAAACATCAATACAATGCAACATCAATAAACAATTGACAGGTAGTAAAAGAAAACATACATTCAAATATCTACAGTCAGTTATCTACCTTTACTGAAATAAATAGAAATAAGTGGTTGCATTAAGAACGTGATAATATAAAATTCTATCTAAAATGGTCATTCTGAGACCGCTCATGCAAAATTACAATACAAGACCAACAACATATAACGAGACTCGACACTTGGATGAAGTTCTGATCTATCCAGAAGAGAAAGTCATCCTGTTCAGTTCATTTAAGGCCATCTATTCCAGATGTTTTACCTGTGTTGCCTCTCCTCCGAGATGCTCGGCTGCTTCGAGCCACACTGAGGAGTGAGCTGCTCCGGTCGCTGGCGGAATCTTTGTTTGACATGGTGTTGCCTGTGACTTCACTGTCCCTCAGCATGCTGCCATATCCACTGCTCACCATACTGTTCCTGTTAGAGAAGTTCAGGGATGTCTTCCCCATAGCTGGTGGTAAATCTCCACTCAACACACTGGTGGTGTCGCTCGCGTGCCCACTCAGGTGATCTGGCGTGCGGGGAGCAGTCACCTGGCTGTATGGCGAAGGAAGTGCGGTCATGTGGTCCAGTCCCCCTAAAGTGGGGCTTGGAGCCCTTCCTTTGAGGAAGTCTGAGATCCGGCCATTGACGTATCCCTGGATTGCCGATTTTGTCGATGAGCATGTGGAGCTCTGGCTTGGAGTGCGACTGAGTGAGTGAAAAGACATTGGAGGGGAAGAGGAGAAAAAGGAGGAAGACCGCTCAAAACTAACAGTTTTACTCTCTGGAGAAAGACTTGCGCTGCGGTTGATGGACGCCTGCAGGCCTTTATGCGGGAGACTGAGGTTTTTGGTGCTAGGGGCGGACAGTCGACGGACTTTTGGGCTGGACATCTTCAGTTTCCCCACAGCAGAGAGTTTGGAATGGGTATGCCTTGCAGATTGAGATACAGGCTTTTCAGAATGAAAGAAATGATGACCCTGGTCTGTCCGAGGATTCTTCCTGGGGCTCCTGCTAGCCCTTGGTAGAGTACAATCTCCCTCATTATTTCCTTTATAACCTCCCATTCGAGTCCCTTCAACACTTCCCTTGGAGCTCCCCTTAGAGCTTATGGAGCTGTTACGACTAGCTCTTTCCAGAGTTGGGAAGTCTCTTGGGATTCTTTCAAGGGAATTAGTCCTTGTGGCCAGCTGCTCCAGTTTGGCACTAAACAACCTGCTACTGTCTTCAGTGGGGGACTTTGGCCTCCCACCCATGTTATCATGTTTCATTTTAAGATTTGAGGTCTCAAATAAAGATTCAACACTCTTTGTGGGAAATCTACTTGCATGTTGTTTGTGCTCTGCTCCATATTTCCGAGGAGAGCAGAAATAAGTGCTGTGGTTTGCTGGGGAGTGCTGTCTGCCCTGCCTCCTCTCCAGAGTTACTCCTGGGCTACAAGGGGTGGATGATGTCACCCCCCTTGGGTTTCTGTGGTTGTCTGCCATGTGAAAACCATAGTAACTGTCCTGGTGGGCATTTTGCCAGCCTCTAGGCAAACTACCTGTTTTAAAGGTGGCAGAGTTGGTCTCCTGGCAACCAGGTGAAATACCAATCCTCTTTTGGGCATTCCCAACACGACTGGAACCATTTTCTCCTCCCTCTGAGCCCTTTGCAGTGTTAGTGGAGTAAACATGCTCCCTGCCTCTGGTGGAGTAAACATGCTCCCTGTCTCTGGGGTGTTTTTTGTCTGAATGCTTTGGCCTCTTTTCACACATTTTGTTTTCTGCCATTTCATCGCAGAAAGCTGAATCTTCCAAGCACATTAGGTCAAAAGGACTTTCGATAAAATGTAAGTCACATACTTTGTCGGACTTTTTGGCATGTGTATCAGAAGCAAAAGCCCCACTGCTCTTTTCAAGAGCCTTCACATCTTCTCGACTTTTGTCATTTTGTCCTCTGAGGTCCGAATGTTGCTTGTCTCCTGTAAATTGTGGACTTTCTTTTTGTCTTGCACCGTGCAATTCACAATCTATGTCTTTATCAATCAGCATGGGATTTATAAAGGAAGGTAAGACCCTCTTATCCTTTATGAATTGATACTGGGGCATCTCAGTGCTAGTCTCTGCAGGTACAGATTGAGCTCCAAAGCTTTTGTTTGTATTAGAGCAACCTGTAGGTAAAGTTTCTTCACTGATATTGCTGATTATCCTGATTGGTTGAGAGCTTTGCTCATGTGATTGGGCAGTTTCTCTGAAACAAATAATGTTTCCACCTGTTCTCCCTCTGTCCAATGTTCCACTGATGGTCACCTCCTCCACCATAGAGAAGACAAGTTCATCTTGACCTTTTAGGTCCAGTGGCTGTTGAACAGTTACTGTGATGGTGGCCTTCATTTCCTTAACGTCTTCTGCAGGGCGTTTAGGTAAGGCATCGCCAATTTTAACACTTGTTGCCAAGGAGTGTGAAGAAGAGCAGGACGAGGAAGGAGATATGGGAGAGCTTTTGCCAATTGGTGATGTCCTTTTGCCTGACTTGAAATAATCAGAAGCTTTAGGGCTCTCCTCTATACTTGCAATGGAACTGCCCACCATTCCCTGAGCATCCTTATTTAAGTTCTGACAAGAGCACTTATCATTTGACTTTCCAATTTTAGGCAGCTCAGATCGACAGGTCATGTTAAGACTGAGAGTTTGATTCAGCAGTTCCTCGCTGGAACTGGTTCCACTGCACTCTTCACAGTCATACAGGCCTGAATCCTCTCTTTGGAAACTGTCTCCTGGGAAAGCACCATCTGTTTGCTTTTCTCCAGCAGAGGTCTGACAGCAGGCAAACCCCTGATTCATCAATGTCTGTGCTGCCACTGATGATTTGGTGTCTGTCTGTTTCCCTGTTTCTTTCTGGGGTTGTGATTTAGCTGTGACATTGTTGGCAGAGGGGCCTTTCGATGAAGTCTTTAGCAAATCCATTGCTGCCTCACGTCCATCAATACAGCCCAGGCGCTCTTGAAGTTCAGCAAATGTGTCACATTTGAAACAGTCCCCTACTGGCTTCTTCAAATCAATATTCCCTTGAACACTTTCCTCGTTCTTCTTCTCTCCTTGCAGCTGAGGAATTCTCAGAAGCTCCTGGAGCAGAGCAGTGAACTCTGGGTCATCCATGTCAGCCTTGTTAGGATGCAAAGAGGGTATGATAGGCACAAACTCAGGTTGTGCCAATCTTAAGGGTGCTTTGGAATGGACCAGGCCTTCTGAGTCTATTTGGATGACTGTGTCACAGGACTGGTCACTACTGGAGAGCTCATCCAGTTCACCTCGCAAACGGAAATGAGGGGAATCGACATCTACCTCTTCGGTGGAATGGAATGCCCGCAAGGACAAAGACGTGGTGCCTCTCTTTTCTTTAGTCAAACTCCTCCCGCTAGGTGAACAAGAAGTGGACTGCTGTTGGAGAAAGATGGATTGTGGAGTTAGTTCGAGAACTTGATTTTGTAAAACATACATCTATAAACAAAGCATTGGCATGCACTTGGAACTTCTGTCTCTTCCTTTACAAATGAGCTCCAACAGTCTGAGCCACAAAAAGCTGGTGAAATGGTCAACCTTACAGAAAATGCACAGTACCTTCGTTCTCTTTTGCATCTTGCGGATGCGAGAAGCCAGCTGGATTGTGGACAGGGTCTCTTGAAGGTGTGACAGTGAATCATCCACCTGAGCGATCACTGTGGTGTGGCAATTTACACGACCCAATGCCTCTTGAAGGAGCATAGTCAACTTACTGGCCCTATGCAGAAACAGTGTGAAACATGTACAGATGTTATGGATGCATCTAAAAAGCAGCGAAATATTTTACTGTTCTAACTCTGATATAGTTTTTATTATAGCACTAGGTTTAAGCCAGTACAAATGGGTTTTACAGGCAAAAAGCTGATTAACCAAGTGAGAAGACCAACAGCAAAAATTCACTTCAGCAATAAAGTTCTACACCAGTTTCTACCTACATGATACAGCAATAATTATTTGGAGTTCTTACTTGCTGGGATTGGTTTTATGTCCACTCAGTAGAGACAAGACAATAGGGCCAAGTTCAGAATAGGGAGGTTTATTCTTGCTCATGCCCCTTATGCCACTACACACATCTATCATGGTCAACTTAGTGGGGCCACGAGAACCTGAATATGGTAAGCAAAGAGTTAGAGAAGAGAGATTATTGAAAAAGCTTCAAACATGAATTATGAGATATGTATTAACTACATTAAATGCAGTCTTTACTGTTAAAAATAATAGCAGGGAAACACAAAATTCACCACCAGTTGCCCCTAGTAAATAAATAATTCATAACAACCTTTGCCAATGGTACTGCTTTCTGTACGTGGGGGCTGGACGTGGAGAGTGAAGAACATTATGGAGCTGTGGGACAGGTACGTTATGAAGTCATTGTGGCGACGTGCTGCAATGGCAGCATCCAGCAGGGAAGCAGCCCGCTCTGCAGTGGGGGCCTTCACCCGGTTGTGGTTACGTAGCTGGAGAGAGAGGAGAGGATAAAGTCTTCTCATAAAATACTTCAAACAGAAATTCTACCTTTTTCTTAGTATTCAATGAAAAATTGGAAAGAAATGCCCACCTACAATAGAGGTGATGGCGTGACAGTGTTTTTTTAATGCTATCTAATAGGCTCAACTCAAAGCAAATATAATTTTTTCTCACGTGCAGTGTAGACGATTGCCCAAATTGACTACCTAGATCATCATTAACAATAATCCTATCATATCTAGTTGTGAAAGTGTATAATCTACTTAGAGGAATCCTCTCTACAGTATCAGTAATATAACTAACACCTCCTACTTATAAGACAATAAAATTCCTCTATTAATATGGGCTCATTTTCTTGTTCACATCTGTTGAAACAACTGTGAAATAACACTTGTTTGTGCGTGAAATATTGAGCCTTAGAACCATTACCAGTAAAGCAGAGCCTAAAAAAAGGCAGCATCAAAAAATAGGGCCTCGGCTCACTGGTTTACAGATTTGGGATAGACTTTCAATTGTTTCCAAAGATTGCTTTCAGACAGTACATTATCATACCAATAACAATAACTTATTTTTTTAACTATATTTTTGTTTTAAGGTTGAGTACACCAATGATTTAGGTCAAAGGACCCCTTTGTGGTTGTGTAACAGACAGCAACAGACAGAGACAAAGCAGAAGAAGCAGCCCTTTTAACAAGCTCCATATTTCTTATTAAAGAAATTCTACCTGGATTCCATAGACAGGGTCCTCTTGGAGTTTCACATGGGCTTTTGGGCTGTTCTGGACACTGCCTTGTGAGGGAACAACCTCCCCTAGCAGATCCCTCAGTGTGTCCTCCTCTCCACAGCAGAGCTCAATAGCAGACACTGATACCGTCAGGTCGGTCCAGGTCTTCTCCCTACGCCGCTCGATGGCAGTGTAGAGCCAGGAGATGGCACAGGGAACAACCCCAAGCTTCTGGATGCTCTCACCATTCCCCACCATGCTGGACCAGGAGCCTGAGGCAGACAGGAGAGCAAACACACTGTATGATTGCATGCTATATACAGACAAACAACCACATCATATGGTCTAGAGGGAAATATATGTTATTTTGATTATATCCATATAAAATATTGAAAAGATTTCCTTGAAATGTTGTATAGATAAAAATAGTCATGTATACATAGTTTTAAAAACTGTGAACTTTCCTTCTAAAAACATCAACTGGTCAAAATGTCTTTTTTGGAAATTATTTGGTTTATGACTCAATACCGCAAACTGCCCAACCAGTGACTTAAGATAAGATCAGATGTGCCTTTATTAAGCCCCGTGGGGAAATTTAGAGTGTTTGTGCAGCAACAGAGAAGAGGAAAAACAGTGCAGGTTCACACAGGGATATGAAACACAAATTGAAAATTAAAATTCTAAAAAAATATATATACAGATTAGTAACAAAAGTATAGTTAAAAATATACACATGTACAGTATGTGTGCAGAAAGAGAGTGCATGTCAAAGTTATTGTGCAAAAGTGCAGGCTTTATGTGCAGTTACAATCCTGCTGTACTGTGCTAATTAGCCAATAGCATGTGAAGATGGAGAAAATGGGTAACACACCTGCTGAATATTAGCATGTTAGCATTGTCACTTTAAGCTTGTTAGCTGCTCATGGTGATGTTAACATCTTAGCTAAATTTAGCTAAATCACCTCTGTGCCAGTTTCAGGTCTTCAAAGATTAATATTAACTAACAATTTTCAGGTTGAATTGTATGTCACTGGCTTTAACCCGGTGAACTCATCAAAAACAAAAGAAGAGGCTGGCAGTACGTTTCACAGCTGCAGCCTGCAGGTCTTCAAAAGTTGTAATGACAAGGACAAAAGTGCATGAAAATTAGGTATTAGAACATAATACCCAGACAATGAATACTTTCTAGATAGGTACATGGTTACAAATATTAGAAATATGGATGCACTTGCACAGTAGTCCACATATGTACAGTCCCAAGCAAATGCATGATTAACTTCTAGTGAAAATGCTCTAACTCACAAATAAAGAGACACACTAAGTAAGCTCTCAAAATATGCACTAATAAATATAAAACACATTTACAGAAACACACCCAAAAACACTTTCAGATTTGATTCAGAATGATGCCATACTCTATCTCCAATTGCACTTTTGCCCCACATTAGCCTTGAGTTATGAGCCTGTATGAACATCTCTTGTCTTATTCAAACTCTAATTGAATAAGGATAAGAGAATTGGTTTTTCCAATTAAAGTCCAAGCTGCCTGCCGATATTCAGAGAGAATACTATTGTGTGGAGGAGATTGATATCCCCTTGGCTGAGGGCCACATGTAGTTTGTATTGGCCAAGTAATTCAATCAGATTTACGGAGAGTGGCGTCATGTGAAAAAGAAGCTCCAAGGAGAACCTGTCCTTGTGTATATATGTGTGTGTGTGTGTGTGTGTGTGTGTGTGTGTGTGTGTGTGTGTGTGTGTGTGTGTGTGTGTGTGTGTGTGTGTGTGTGTGTGTGTGTGTGTGTGTGTGTGTGTGTGTGTGTGTGTGTGTGTGTGTGTTTGTGCTATGCTTGCCACAAATCTATTAAACCCCTTCACCGACGCTAAGTGCAGGGTTCCATCTCTCTAATAGCAATGTATTACAGTACATTCAGTTTACAGTCCCCACTGAGCTCAGCGCTTCAGCAAAACAAAATTAAATATTTGTGTCTTTTTGAGGAGTAAAATGTCTATAAGGCAAAACGGGAAGCTTTCGAAAAAGCACGTGTTGTTGTATAATTGATGAATAGGCTTTTATTTACGATAGAACAGGTGAAAAGATAAATGACTACAGTTTTCCGTCACTAGTGTAGAACATCCTCTAGAGCTACAGCTAAGACCAAGGAAGCTGGACAGTGGAATCAAGATTGATACGAGGACAGAAAGAGTTAACGGACACAGGGAGTTTAAGTGATAAGGAAGGAGTGAATGATAGCAGTATTGGGATGGAGAAGATGGAGGAGGGGAAGTACAGCCCCTTAGAACAGATAAAAGCGTCCCACTCTCATCATAGGATTTTAACCCATGGCCTCTCACAGCGACCGATTACTCACCCACATCAGCACATCCCAAACCCAGAACACATCCATCGCTGCCGCTGAGCACACAGCGGATGACATCAGCCAAGGCGCCCGCACAGACCTCGGCCTAGTAACAGAAAACAAAGAACCGCAAGCATCTTATGATTCATTTATGCACTGAAATAGAACATCCAATGAAATAAAATAACTAAGATGCATACTGATTCTGTAGATTCCCTTGGGCTCAAATACTGTATACTGTTAGAAAGGCTTGGAGAAGGTTGAATTTAATTGATGGACTGTGTAATTGTGGTGGCTATCCAGGCCCTATCAGTTTTCAGGTCATTAGACAAAGAGAGCAAACCAACCGTGGTGCAGTGTACAGAGGAGAAAATGTACAAGGAAAACACAGAATTTAGCAGACAAATGGTAAACTATCACATTATTGGTCAATATAAATCAATATTTTGAAGCCTAAATAGAAAGCATATTTTAATTAGTAATAAGGATGAGGTAACCAACCTGGCTTGACTCTTGAGGATATGCAGCCTCAAAGTTGAAGGTTTTCAGAAGATTGTTGCAATCCCTGCCTAGTGTCATCGAAGCGTGTAGCTGGCTTTTGCTCACTGGTTCCATTATGGTGACTCTTTTTTTGGACGGGTCAATCCAGAGAACAGGTGGTCGGCCTTGGCTCTCTGACAGCGTTGGGCTCACCCTCAGCATGACTTTGACCTGTACACCACAGGAGATCGAAGCATGTTGAACATTACAGTAAACAACGGCTGAATATCTAAATATCTAAATGTGTTGCTCTACCACTTTGGTACAGTCGGAATATATCAACAATTATTTGATGGATTGATATGAAATTTGGGTTACAAATGTAAACTTGCTTACACACTTAACTCACATGTTGAATATGGTTATACTTGCTAAACAGCAGAGAATACATTTCATTATTGTGAGCATGTTAGCCTGCTCATATTAGCATTTATCTTAACTTTGCCTAAGAATAGTTTCACAGAGCTGCTAGCTTGGTGGTGTTTTCCTTTTCATAATGTGGGTTAACCATCTTGATATGGAGGTCATAATAAGGGGACCTGCCCATTGATCCCTAAAGGGCCCGGTAATCTTAAACATCAATAGTTTGAAAAAAAATGTATCATCTGACCTGGAATCCATTTGTCCAGCAGCGCATTACCCCAAAAATACATACTTTCTGTGCACCATGGCTTATTATTAGCCTTGGCAGAATGATAGCAACACAAAGTCATGACACACCCTACTTAGCTTCTGATTTCTGCTTTCTTAGGTTTAGACATGAGCAAGAGGAGTGGCTCGGGTTAGGATACAATCTTGATCAGGGTTAGGGTCAGGGTTCGGGTTAGCCAATAATAATTAGCCACGTGCTATTGTTTGTTGCATGCAGAGCATGTGTTTTGGCTTTTAGCCCAAAGGAACATTTCGGCATATTGAGATGATATAACAATAGCATTACACCAGAATAATAGTATTATATGAAGATTAATTAGTTGACATGGACCAGTCGAACTCAGATAATGCTTTCTTGTTACTAGCCCACTACTACCAAACTAGTGCACTCAGCTATTTCTGAGTTAGCTAGGGAGCATACAGGCTGAAAGATTAAATGTTTTTTACAAAGGGTTGAGTGAACACAACTTCAAGTGTGAGTCTGTGTTCTGATCCTGCATAGCAACATATATGTAAGGGATTTTAGAAAACAGGATGGTTCAGCTAAGATTGTGAATGTTACTTTTTACTTGCGAATGAAACCAGCAGCAAACTTATTAAAAAATTATGAGTTTCAAAACAGAAAGGTTGCAAAATATCTTCATATTAAATTCATTGTGTTTTGGTCATCATGGACTTTTTGCATCTTAAAATCCAGAGAACACGGTATAGTGTGCTACAAATATTAAAGATATCTGTCCAAATCAGGGGTTTTAACTACACCTAAATCCAAAGTACACTGTGAGAGAGGGATTTAACGTCATATTTCAGCTCTGAGCTACTGATGGTCTGCCGTGGGAGGCCAAAGATAATATTGTATGCAGCGTAGGTTGCAATAAACTTCAATTGGAACAGGGAAGCCTTGGCAGAACAAAGTTGTACATGTCAGAAAGGATTAGCTTTAAGCATTGAGGAGGTAAATTAACAATGGGGTATTTTACTGTTGTGAATGTTTCCAACTGAAATCACTTCAATGAAATATGTTCCATTTGACAAATCTGAAAATCCGTCCGTTTGCTTCATATCAATCAACTGATGTGTATTGATGGATTTTTTAAGGCTGCAGTAGACAGCCAGTTGATCCAGTTATTGCAGCAGCCATACATGCACTTACAGCTGCATGGCTATGCATACCTCCTGCTATATTTCCTCATGTCATGACATTAATTCCTTAATGCAGTTCTCTACAGGAAGCCTTCAGATAAAGATGCTATAAGGTATTAAATTAAATTAGGTCCTGACTTTGACAGTCATTTAACAGGGCTCATAGGCTGTATTCTGCTGGAAGACAAGCCTCAGATTAACCTCACAAAACACAATAGGCTCCGTTAAGGTTTCTAAACCAATTACAAGATTATTCTTAATCAGGGTCCAGGTCTACAAGACTGCGAATCGCCTTGTAATCCAGTCAAATGTAGTTTTCTTGAAATTGTCCAGGACTGCATAGCACCACCATAACATCATACATCATTGAATGATTGATTCCATCTGCCATACGATAAGTTCCCAGTGTCTGTAAAGGTTTTTCCACTTTCCCAATCATACTTTTAATACCTTATGCAAAAAGTGGCTCCCTAACCCTGTTGAACATGTGTCAAACACTATTTATGAGGGTTAAATTATTCAAGACACCCGTTTAAAAGCGGAGAAAATCATCCTCCGCTCTCACACACATATTTATTCTTGTACGCAGAGGCATACTGTACAGGGCTAAGTGATTATGCAGGTGTGGCTGGCGGTTGGTCTATCCGAGCCCTTATCTGTAACTCTAGACTAAACCCAACAGTCCATCAATCTGAGACAAAGGGAGGCAGCCATATTGATCTCCCCAGTTTCTCCCAGAGGAGGTGAGTGGAGGGAGGGGGAGAACAAGATGGAGACATTAGCACCGCATTACAGTGTATCATAAAGAACGCCTGATATAGGATCTCCTCCAAATGGACTGCCTTCTCTTTACTCTGCAGCTAGGCTGGTTAAAACACTTCCAGGGTGGTGGCGGTGTGCATTCATGATATTATATACTTTCTGAGATATACCACCAATCCCGACCTATTCCATGTATTACACATTGCAATATAATATACAAAGCATCCAAGGTAGCATAGCATTTTCATTCAGTCGCTGCCATTGTTTACTCACATGTCAACGTGTTCTGATTCCTAACATAGTTAAGAAAGCTTATTTTTGATTTTCAAACTTATACCAACGCAATCAAGTGCGGCTGTACAAGCCACCGCAGTGCAGAACTTCTTTAGGCATCAAAACTGCTTTTAGGGTTAGAAAAATATTGGGAATTGGGTAGCCTACGTTTGCGTAACTTACGTAAGTTTTCTGCTTTGTAATTGCACTGTTGAGGATCTAAGTTTTTCATAACATAACATAATTACACCGTGGTTGTGTAAAGGTTATGACAAAGCTTTTAATCTTTTAAAATGTTGAATCCTTTCCGTAGCTTTACGTATGCTAAGTATAATTAAATTACATAATGCTACGAGAAAAAGTAAACATTGGCTTTTGGTCAATAATCAAATTGTTGCCTGCTGAATAAAGGTGAAAGAATAATGTATTTTGTCTACCTTGGAAGCTGTTCTTCCTTAAGGAGATGTGAGGTACACACAAATGTATTATGTGGGTTAAAAAAAAAGTATTATAATTTGTATGAACAGCCTGTACACTTTGCATAATTTCTATTTCCATTATGACTATATGGAATATACTGTATGTGTGAACTGTAATTTAAAAATGTTATGGGCGGAAGGAGCTATAGAGGGCTACAGGAACAAGTCCCTGAACGGACCAAGAATGGAGTGTGGACTGGTACCAGTTCAGTGCCCCTGAGCAAGGCCTTGGACCCCTACATCCCAAATTCTCTGCCCACTGCTCCTTAAACTATGATGGGTTAAATGTGAGGCATTAATTTTACTATCTGTGTGGTGCTGTGTACTCATGTAATGATTGAACATAGATTCAATTCAGCTTCATAGTGTACAGAAAAATGCATGTCATATCATTTAATGGCAGAAAACAGGTTGAGTGCTGCTTCCATTATTGAGCATGCGGTGTGTTTTTTTCCTTACATTTGTCCTGCGTTGATGTACATGATGTGCTGCAAAGAGCCACACAGAGTACAATTGTGTTGAACTTTGAACAAAAGCTGCACTTATCTTTATAAAAGCCGCTAATGGCCGTAGCTTGCTCGTGCAGGAATTAAAGCTGGAGGGTGAATGGTTAAGGTGGGTTTCTGGAGATAACTAGCAAATCATAATTTAGAATTTAGACCAAACTAGGTGAAATATCAGCTTTCAGTATAAACAGCTGGGTTTGATATTACGTTAACATTTTAGCCTGTATTGACTTCACATGAACAAATGGGTAATGTTAAAAGGTATAGCTTATCAATTTGGGGGAAAAGCTTATTCGCTTTCTGGCTGATAGAAAGAGGAGAACGTCGATACCACCCTCATGTCCGTACACTAAATATACTCTAGAGACTGATCATTTTAACTTGGCATAAAGACTGGAAGCAGGAGGCACTAGCTAACCTTTATCCATCTAAAGTTCACATTAGAATTCACCGACCAAAACGACTATTTATCTTTTTTACTAATATAACATTTTGTGTTTTTAACCCATATATAATATAAACCAAGATGTAAAAGTTATAGTTTTACATGTAACATGCTGTTACCCCCTGCAGTTTTGATGCTAAGCTAATGACTTGCTCGCTGTAGCGTCATACTTAGCATACAAACATGAGTTGAATCAATCACCTCTCAGCAAGAACATGGACAATGTTGTTGAAAAGTTAGCATTGCAAATCATGACTTGTAAATCTAACTGAAAACCATTCTGGCATTCCACCAAAAAGGTTTTGTTTAACTTCAAATTTGGTTCCACAATTATTCCTTCTTCCTTTTTTTATTTATCAGGGCGGTTCTGAATAATAGTTGGTGTGATAACCAAATGTGGTTCAGTGAAAAATTTACCAAATCAGCATTTAGTGTGAATATACTGGAATTTGAAGCCGCAAGGTACCTTGCCAACACTGGGTGAGTCTTTGGTTCTAGTGGCAGCTTGGAGCAGGCAGGAGGGGACGGGCGGAGGGTTTTTCTGGATTATCTCCCTGAAGCAGGTGGAAAAATGAGCAGGAGCTTGATCAGAAGCCTGGCCTTTTTTCCTCGTTGTCAGATTGAGCTTCTCAGCAGCCCTGCAGGGAAGAAGGGAGGTGGCATGTCATATCATTGAAACTGATGGAGTACAAACACGTTGCAGATAATAAAAAAAAATCTGTTTGAATATTTACCTGGCTAAAAGGGACATAGCAGCAGTGTTGGCGATGGTCACCACTCTGGATATCTTTGAGTTTGTCTGTATAGTCCCGCCGCCACAGCCCAGTGTAGCATCATCTGCAGCCTGCTGCGGGAGAAAGCTCATTATAAAAAACAAAATCTGTAATTGCACCCACCCCAAAAGGGGCTATTATCTAGGGAATTACTCCGGGGACAGTTGTTAGGCGAGTCTTAATAGGGCATGGCTGAGTATGGGTTAAACACACACCATTAGTCATAGTACAGCTCCAGCTAGCTGCATGTAGAGTGTGAGGAATAGTGTGTGATGGCTGTAGTGACTGCTGGCAGGGTTTAAAGCATGACTCAGAGTTGAAGAGGAGCAGGAAACAAACTGTCACTGCCTCTGACACACACACACACACACACAAACACACACACACCCTCATTCAGGCAGCTTGATGTAAAGCGAGTCCAACACTTACACAGCTGTAGCTCCGAGGCGTGTGTTTTGCACTCATTCATAGTGGTGCCATGTATATGCAACATAACCTATGCCCCAACTCATATACCGCTCTCAAGCTCCACGTCTCATCAGTGTCTCAGCCTTTTTTAGGGCAATATAACAATGTCAACTCGGTTTCTTCCTTTAATAATGTCCGACCATAACTGCCAATTAGTGCCATGGAAGAACTGAAGGAGTTTGGAGGGAGACTGGGAGGGGAATAAAGACAGACTAAGTTAATATAAGCAGCCATATGTAATGTAAATAATGTATACATACGCCCCCGCCCCTTCCATGTCTCCTTGTTGACTCTTTCTTCTGTCATAGTCTTTTTTTATCTCTTTCTCTCTTCTCTGATTTCTCTCTGTAGTCTTCTCCTCCGCCCTGAACTCCATCACCCTCTCTTCTATCTTTTTTCCTGCTTCCCATCTTGAACAGTCCATTTCCGTCTCTTCTCATGCAATGCAATTTTGCTCAGCCCTGCTTCTTGTCTCCTCTCTCCTTAGACCTCTTCTTACTTTCATCTCAGCCACATTAACCTGTATTGATCTGCTCTCACAGTGAACCTGCCTGGCTAAATTCTCTTGCTAAGCAAAGAACTGTTTCGTTTGAGTAAGATGTTTCATTGTTATTATCAAATGTCATCCGACAACTCGATTATGAACAACGGTCTAATTACAGTAGTGCTCTCAGGGCTTACTCAGTCCAATTGACCATTTGCAAAACCCTGCAGCTTTATTTACTGTTGCTATGCCTGTAATGCTTTCCGTTCCTGCACTACCTATAAAGACAGTTTTACTGTATCAATTGAAAGTATTTTGATAATAATAGGTGCTTCATTTCAGACAGAAGTAGACAAAAGCTGTAGATTTGGCCAACAGAAAGCAGATTTATCAGTTAGTTAATAAAGCTAATGCCAACTCGATGCGCCTTCTGCCGAGGAACACACCAAATTCAATTTATGGTTCATGTAGAGCACATTCTGTTAGGATATTTTTTTATTTTAGAGTTTATTCCAAACAACGCATTTTCCGATAAGGATATGGCAATGTTCTTTTTGCGTTTCAGGAGTACTTTTTTGGACAAGCTTTGAGCCTTGTACACAATCTCGAGATGCATGCCCAAAAGAAAAGCCCACATTCCTGGTTGGAAGGACAAACACACTTACCGAAGATTTGGATATAAACAGGTTTTTCAATATGCAATATTACGCAATGCTGTTGGAAAGAGGTCCACTAAGGGTATGAAATCCTGTTTGACTGCTGTATGCAAACAGGAATAAAAGTGAAATATTCAATGTCATTACTCATGTAACGGCTTAAAAGAATACTGTCTCTTTTGTGGAGCAGAATGTTGAATATTATGTGAATGTAAACAAGTTTTTCACACTCATTTTAAAAAGAAACTCATGTTCAAAGGTACTTTAATATGTAGTGATGTACAATATACTTTAATACTAAAATAATTAGGGTAAAGTTTAAAGGTTCTCAACAGTAGATAATCCACGTAGACAGAAAAAAAGTTAAATAATTACACTGTAGAGTCAACGGTATCCAGCCGTAATGTTTTCGAAGGAATATAAGGAAAATATGTAAACTGGAACTCATCATTTTTCAATTCAGAGGCTAAGCTTTTGGTATATTATCAACGTAACAAAATCAAAAAGGTTAAAGATAAGGACTGTTGTGTTTGCGTAACATCACGTGCAAGGCAGTTCATTCTTATTGGACTGAATAGGCGCCATCTTTGAGTCTGGTGTGCAGTTCTTATAAAACATTCATGGTGGATTTGCACACAGCCCAATGCACAACACCTCATTACGTGCATGCTGCAGCTACGGTTTATAAAATATGATTGGACAATTGCTATTCCTGGAAGGGGTTAGTAATGTTCAACAGCGATTTTTATGAATCAACCAGGTCAGATGATATCTTCAATTGGTACTTCAAAGGTTTGATAGATTTATATTAACCTTTTGTCAGTTTGGATCAGGAGTAAAAACCCACCGAAATCTAACTACCTACATCATACAAAACTTCTGAAACACCCTCACTCACCTTGTACAGGTCTACAACCTTTCCATGTGGGACATGGGGGAGGGTGGGCTCAATCTGGATGTTGCTTCCATCACAGTAATGTATATTTCACCATTCAGCTGCCCGTTAAATATGACCATCCCCCTATTGATCACAAGTGCTTTTGACTTGCCGGCTTTTATGACAAGGGTAAATCATGACCCAATTCCATTCCATTAGCAAAAGTACTTTTAAACAACGTCCTCAGCCATGGGATCTAAATAGGCTCTGATTGGACACTATGAATCATTGCTTTCCTGACACGTGCACCCGTAAAGAAGTACTTTATCCATATAGCTCATTAAAAGGGCAATGCACACTAAGGGAAGTGTTATGTGTGATTTAGTGGTAAAGAAGGCTTTTAAAGGGGTACCTTATGATGAGAGTACATGGTGACACCATCAGCGCTGGACGCAGATTTAGAGGCAACCAGCTGCTGCTGCTCCTCCACCCAGCGGCCCATTTCGTGGTTGGGCAGCTTGGGCCCCCTCCGTCTGAGCGTTTGAGGGGTCCTCTGAGGCGTCCTCGGGCTCCTTGGGCTGTGGGGGCTGTGTGTGCGGCTGTGTGGTTGATGCACAGAGTCCCTCGGAGCTCTGTCTCCATGCTTTGTTGTATCACTTAGTCCCAGCAGTGTGCCTGTGCTAAAGCTGGGTTCAAAGGGAGGCTTAGCCAATGAATTGCCCCGGTTCAGAGCCAAGTGGACCGCCTCTTGTTTGAGCTGGTTCAGGTTCACACCGCAGGACCCACACTCACCCTGCTCCCTCTCTCTACCCCTGGACTCATTTGAAGAACGACTCTGGACGTGAAGATTTTCGTGAAGAAATGCCGACAGGTCACTGGAGTCCTGCAAAATAACCAAAAATTAGCTGAAATATTTAACATTTACTTGAGGTGTTTGAAGTAGTAACTTAAGGTAGCCTTTAATTGTGTTGCAACAAAATAGACCAACCTAATGGGATAATGGATTCAGCTCACGCTTCTGCTGAGCACATAATAACCAAGGCTAATTTGCTTTATCTGATTTCTGGCTTGAGGATTACATGAATGATTATTCGGCGAGTGGAGATAGAGTCATGGTAAGGAACTATAAGCAATCAAAGCACTCAGCAAAGTAATCAAGGAGTGAGTTTCATTGATAAAAACTGCTTCTGTCATCTTTAAAAGGGCATTGGAAAATAATGTATGTTTATATTTTAAATGTAATGCAACTTTAGACATGGTTAACATTTAACCATGGAGCATTTATTTAATGTTTTTTTATATTAACGGGTACTGAGAAGAATTGTGTGATGATAACATTATGAGACTGTGTAACTTTAACATACAGTTGTTTTCTATATGGAAGATCATATATAAATGTGATTGTCATCCATCCAACACGATGCCATTGATCGATAGTCTACCAAAGGATTGTACAAGCAAATAAAGTCTCTAAAACTTCAGACGTATTAAAAGGTGAGGGATTTATTTTATATCAGGGGTTATAAATCCCTGTATGTCCTGATAACCATATAGAGAAGCAATCGCCGGCAATGACAGTCTTCTCTGGGATCCCTCCAACAATGCTCATTAAGTATGTATGAAAAGAAGAAAAGCAAAATGTGAATCTGAGATGTTAAAAGTGCATGTTAAAATACACAGATTTTTTTTTAAAATGTTTTTATTATATTATATATATTTGTATATTATATTTCAATTTTAGGTTTGAGTGTGTTGAATGTTCCAAATAAAATGATGTCATATTTATGAATAAGGCTGTTTACACTAGTAGCCAGATGGGCGACTGTACTTTCCATCTTAGCCAGATAGCGAGCCCATCCAAAACGATGACATTACAGAGCCTGAATGCTTTTGGAAAATCATACTCCGATCAATAAACCTGCAAAGAGCTGGGCTGGCTTATCAGATTTCTTCTGGCCATGTCTTTAGCCACAAGATACCATCTTCTCTGCCACCCCCCTCCTTCTGTGTTATGCTCTGGCCTTGGGTCTCTCGCTAAAACATGACGCTAGCTGTGCCCCATCCCACTTAGGAGGACAAAAATAAATAGTCCTCCCTCAATGGAGTGGACTGTGGAGAGGACACAGGGATGTCGAGATTAAATATTCATGGCCATTTGGAGGCACTCACGCAGGAATGGCACTGGTTTACTTTCTCGATTGGAGTGTGTTTGATGGATGTTAGTGGTGACAAATGTGCAGATGGATGTATGGGTGCATTCCTCAGAGGCAGGACTGACTTGACGACATCATTTACATTAAAACACCTTTTAACTGACTTAAAGAGACCCTATTATGCAATTTTGGGATTTACCCTTTCCTGTAGTGTGGTATATAGCTTTTTGTGCATGTAAACGGTCTACAAAGGCTTAAATCTCAAAGTTACCTCCAGAGGGAGTTTCTCTCTAACACACTACCCCCCTGCCTCAAACCCTTCCATTGTACTCCTTTGTTTACTTCACTGACAAAATGACATCACTATGTAACACCTACGTTTCTATTGGCTACATAGGCTACATGCAATGTACGTGTAGCCTATCAGTTTGCGCAGTGTACAATCTACGTGATAGGCTAAGGGACGGGACAGCTCTAAGAGGTTGACCAATCACAACAGAGCCTGCCGGCAAACCAATCAGAGCACTGGGCTCTGGTTTCAGACAGAGGTTGAAAAGAGGTGCTGTACCACAGCAGTATGAGAAAATAAAGAGGTTTTTGAACATTAAAGCATGGAGACATGTCCCAGTAGAAGAACAACATACAAAATATGAACCTGAAAATGAACGTTAAAGGGCCCCTTATAAGGTTAAAGGACCACAGAAATATGTTAAAGATGCAGCTCTATGAAAATGAAACTCTGGATTATTTCATTATAGGGTTTTTTTTTTTCTTCTCAAGTAATACAAGAAACTGATGATTAAGGCCCCAATGTACATTTTTCATATTGTCCATTTTGTCCAAACAATACTAAATCCTTAAAATTTGCAATTCACTGTTACAGCACACATGAAAACCAGCAAATGTTTTTTTCAGAAATGTATTTCATTCTTTATGGATCAAAATGACACTGATAATTGACGAATTAAGAAGAACAAAATATTATTTATATAAGTTTTTTTTTATCTGAATCGTAGACAAGGTAAAATTAACATTTACACATATAAAATTATATTATATTCTTTGTTACTATATTATGTTATCTGATAAATACACTGTTAACTGTATAAGGGTGAACTTTATTTTAAGTATGGGGCGGTTAAAATAAATATAGAATCTTGAATCCTTTATTTTAGTTCAATAAATATAACCTTATCCTTACATCATTGCATTAAAAAATATCAAGGGAAATCGTTTCATTTTTATTTTCAAACATGACCCTGGACTACCACCTGCTGATAACTCCTTCCACGGGATTAGATTATTTTTAAAAAAACTTTAAAACCATTTAAACATATATTTCTTCCCTTATCAAGATATCAACCTTAAAGTGCATACTGATCTTAAGTGCATTTCTGCTCCACCACATCCCTGAGCAGCTCCATCATCGTGGTTACTGACCTTGCAGGAGAAGTGATGGTGCACAGCCAGGCTTAGCGCTTGCTTCTTCAGAGCAACGAGGGTGGCCGAGCACTTCTCACAGCAGGCAACTTTCCTATCGGACCTCCCAAAGCCGGGATACGCGGACATAGTGCCTCTGCATAGAGTCCCACTCGCAGAGGACATGGTACTCCTGATGCGGTCTCCAAAGCTTCCAGGCAGGGACTTGTAAGACGGGACAGCGTCTGATCTCTGGCACATATTCCGGTCTGCTCTGGACTCCCCAGCCCCCTCTGGAGGAGGACGCTCCTTGGGTTTAATATTTACAGGAAAGCAGTCGGGCTCAACGTGATGCTCCACTTCTGAGCTCTGAGAAATAAATTACCATAAGAAGGATGTGTGGGCTTTGGCAGAGGGGAATTACAAGTCAATCGATGGGTGGACAACTGTAACCACACCCAAATGTTATTTATTGCAGCCAAACATTAATATTCTTATATAAAACTCTATGAAGACCATGCAATGTTTTCAAATTCTTAATAATAATTTCCACAATGACTAAATTCGACTTACCCAGTGTGCTCCAGGAAATCTCTCTCCTCTTCCATTCAGGGATGACATGACAACTTGTTAATATTTAAAAAGATATCCGAACAAAGGAAGAGTGCACTTTTACATGGTTTTTCCGAAGATCCGTGGATAAAAAGCAAAAGTATTTCACTCATGGTAGGTTTGTATAAAAAAAAATATGATAAAGTAAGGTCAGGAGATGCTGTGTGTCTCAGAGGAGAGAGGACAGTGACAGAGGAGGAGTGAGCGCACTGAAGAACACTTCATGATTTCACTTGGATATTTATTATAACATCCTCAGGGAGGCAGTAAAGAGCAACACTCATGCAGGAACTAGCTGTTGCACAGTTTGTTTATGGAATTACCTCCATTTCAAAATATGAATCCCTTGTAATCTCTCTAATGCAGTAATTTATGTCATAATATTTGGAACACTCACTTGATTACTAACTGATTGCATGGACATGATGAGCCATGCAATCAGTTAGTAATCAATTACATAGTATAGATGTTTATATTTTACGGTAAATAAAATATTGTTAAATATGTTAAAAATATTGATTTAATGTATATATTTATTTTGTATATTTGTGTATGCGCAATGCCTTGCAAACATGCTGCCGTAAAAAAAACTTTTCTAATCCCAATTTGGGATTGGAAAAGTTGTATTTTACATTGTGATGTCAATAAATCCATTGTCATATGCCCCATGAAGCAGTAGAGGAATTTATGAATTATGAGCCAAATAAGAGGGCAAGTGTAATTGAACTATGCAAAACAATAAATACATGATATTCATATTGTAGAATTAAGGTAGAAGCAGAACAACAATTATATTAAAGTGGTATCTCCAGCAATCAAGTATTGCCCTCCCATAAAGCTAAGGGACTTGGAGGAGACATAATAATCTCACTTTAAAATCCCTAATTTAGATTTTAACACATGAGCATAACATTAACAGACTTGACATAGCGCAAAAGCCAGACAAAACATAACTGTTTTCATTAAATGAGTAAAACAGTGAAGTATACCAGTAGGTGATGTAGTATGATTTTTCTTTTTTTAGTTAACAAAAGGGTGACGAAATATCAAACAAGCTTTATAGTGTCTTATCGCAGAGGGGAAGGTTTTTTCTGCTGATGCATAAACAAATTCCATATTGATTAAATAATATATCAAATGTGTTATTTATTCTTATTTTGGTGTTTCTGTTGTACAGAGAGTCCTTATTTGTGTTGTGCACATACGACACAAATAAATCCATGTAGGCCCATTTAGAAACAATTTATATTCAAAATGATACAGATAAATTGTTAGTCTCTTCCTTTACTTTATTGGTTTAGTAGTAGATGATTTATTGTATCTACATATAATTGTACAATACGTTTTGATGTGAAAAAACGTTGTAAATTGTGAGATTTACTCAATTAAAAATATTTTATTTATCGTTTATATTTATATTTTCCCTTCAAAGACATTACTTTAAGGAAGAGTTTTTACAAAACATCTATTCAAGCCCACTTCATACAAGGACTTGGGTTCCAGGTATCTTATATTATAGGCAACAGTACCAGGCTATTGTTTATTGTAATACTGTCCTATTATCTAGCTTTAGAAACACGTAGCCTGCGTATTTTAAACTCCTATTGCTATATGCAGTTGATTATGCCAAGTTATGTACATACTTTTAGTAATAGTGCAAAAAAAAGTAATATCCTGAGTGTTTGCCCCACTTTCTTCCCCACATCAAGGCTTTTTAAGGGATGGTTTTATCATTTGGCAAACGACAGATGGTCGGCGGGCTATATAACCACCAGGCCGCGCTGCTTTCTGGGTAATTACGGTAAGGGAAGTCATCCGCCTCCCCCACACCCAGCCGCTCAGCTCTTTTGCTGGTTAAAGCTTGGTCGGACAGCGCGGTGCCATTTGGCGCAGTATTGAGCTTCATCTTTCGACAAAAGGCGTCCAATTATTTATTCATTGTTGCATTTGTGAATTTTATTTAATATATTTGCCTCTAACTATTCACAATGAGCTCAATTAACGTCAAAAAGCTGAAAGTGAACGAGCTGAAGGACGAGCTGAAAAAGCGTAATCTTTCGGACAAGGGTCTGAAGGCCGAGCTGATGGACCGCCTGCAGGTCGCACTGGACGAGGAGGCCCTCGGCGGAGATTCCCCGTTGGACCCAGAAGCTGTGGCGGCCGAGGGTTCAGGCCAGGCTGCCGACCATGAGGGCATGGGAGAGGAAGAAGAAGGCGAGGGCCCAATAGAAGAAAGCATGGAGGCCAATGAAGAGGAGGAGGAGGAGGAGGAGGAGGAAGAAGAGCCGGAAAATGGAGGCAACGATAATCCCGTTGCTGAGGACGAAGAGATGGGTGAGGGGGAAGAAGACGGAGACGAAGACGACGAGATGGATCCCATGCTCAAGGGTGATGTGGACGACATGGAGAAAATAGACACAGAGGATGGTGAGCCCGCGGACCAGGCTGCAGAGGGTGAGTCGGCCGGGTTGGTTTGAAAATGTGTCTGGCTGGATGGACTGTGGCTGGGTGTCGAGTTTTGCTATAGCGTTAATGCTACCGCGGTAGAGAGCCGACTGGGGACAATTACATATAAAGTCGTTGCCATACAACAGAGCGTCCGCGTTAGCTAAATAGCATAAACCCACCAAACTAGCCAGCGTTAGCATCAAACTGAAACCGTTAGCATGAAAAGCTAATCTGACGTTAGCATCGGTCACCACCTTGGTAAGCTAAGGTTCACTATTTTGTAACGGTAAGATTCGATAATCCGTCCACTAAGGTTAATTTAAGCTTATTTATAATAGTCCAGTGTTGGTAGAAGCATTAATTTCGGGTATTAAGTAGAAACAATATGTTCTTTTAACCTAGCTTAGTGCGGCTTTTCGTTTTGCTTGGTTAGCTTGTTAGCTCGCCAGCTAACATCAGTTTCTTTGTGTCTGTCGTGCAGTGCTAACTAGCGGATCAGCCGGTTAGCTAGTTCAGAGGTTCCCATCATTATGGTTGTCTACGAATGGGGTGGTACAGTGGAGGTGCGCCGATACGATCACTTGTATAACCTATTTTAAAATGACGTAACGGTAAAGCAGTATATTTAAAAGTTTGACTACTGCAGTGATTGTAGGGTGTCTTCCTCCGACTCTTAACTAGTCAGAAGACAATTGGGCAGGTCCAACCAAAAGCAGTTCTCCTAGGGAATAAACAGAGGAGTGTGGCCTGCAGTTTAAAGTCTTACTGTACCAGCCTTCCGTAGAGCGGAGAACACCTGAACTGTCTAACCCAGAGCTGTGCAGAAGATTGGTTAGGCACGTGGTTAGTTTGTCGGTGGTTCGAATAGAAAGTGTGGTCTTGTTGAATGAACATAGACAATCCAAGTTTATGTGATTAGCCACATAGGTTATGTAGGGCAAGATATGGGGGGAGGGGGTCAACCCAGGGCTAAGTAGGTATTCTCATTTCCTTGCATGATGCATTTGTCCCAGACAGCAGTAGACTTGACCTCTTTTAATGAAATAGCTGGCTCCTACTGAGAAACACATATTCTAAGCCTTTTATTGTCGGCTTAATGTCCCTTTACTTTGCAGAGATTTGTTTTCCAGCCCCAGCAAACACTATTCACAATGTTCATATGGACCAGCCTACATTGTAATTCCTATCTCTGGTCATTAGAGCTGTTACAATTTCTGATTGTGTTTTTATTTAAGTGTAATCATGAGGTGTTGCCTCTTCTTTATTTAATATTGATGATTATGGTCGACACTGTAACTAATGAACGGGCTTTGTGGGCCAGAACCCCACTGCCAGTCCGACCTCTCTCACAAAAAGGAGCACCTCATTCTATATCTTTGTTCTATTTTCAAAGGGGATGCGGACAAAGACACGAATGCTGATCAGAAGAATAAGAAGGGTGTTAAGAGACGCCGGGAGGAACATGGAAGGGGCTACTTTGAATTTATTGAAGAGAACAAATACAGCTGGTAAGGATGGGACAGAGCAAAAATGGCCTTCAGCATCCCTGAAGCGCCATCTATAGCTTTGTTGAACTGTATTGGCTTTAAGTGCCAATGCACATATGCCTAGCATGAGGAAAACCCTCATTTTCAAGTATTATATTTATTAATAACCTTACTTTCACATGTGTTGAGGGTCATCCCTGACTACTTTAAGAGCCTTACCTTTTACAGTGCCCACTCACATGTGTGACTGCATTCTGTAGCAGAAGTGCAAAAATCAAGTCTCTCTGAATTTCCACATTTGTTCCTCATGCCACTTATTGTTTTGGAAAGCCCATTGTGTGCTGAAGGTAAATCAAAGCTGCTCAAAGAGAACCCAGAGTAAAGTAGCAGATGTGCACTTGGGAATGGAGGGAGGGTGGAGAGGATTAGCTCAGAGGCGTGGGAGGAGGGGTCCACTGCTGCAGGGTAGCCACAAGGATGTAGCAAATTCCCAAAACGTCCACGGAGGAGCTCACTATTGACCGTCCATCGTCTTTCCCTCGCAATGCTATTTAATTTATTTCGTTTTTGTTTTTTATTTCACTGGTTGTATGACGTCAAAATGCTATTTCTGTCCCATGTATCATGTCTTGTGTGTATGTTTTCATGGTGTGGATGTCTGTGTGTTTGCAATGCTTGTTTCTATCCCTCGCGCAGGTGACATCATGCATGGTATGCATGGGTACCGATGAGTGGATGTGTGCATACATGTACCGACTTCTTGGTCAGTGTTTTTGTTTTCATTGCGCTGTTGACACAATGAGGATAAACCGGTTAGAAATCAATTTTAATACATTTTTTGCCTGAATAGATAAATGTTCCACCAGATTTGATAAAATATCATAGTTTTGCTGCCTTTTTCTGGTACCCACCCCCTGTTCTCTGACAACATACATTTTTTAGTGTCCATTAAGACTAGTGAACATTCAGCCACATTTCCCCCAACAATTGTTATGGTTTTAAATCTACCCTATTGGAAGCCATTGGGTCTATAGAGCAGCAGCCATTGTTTGAGCAAATAGCTGACCTCACTGACCATATGCCCCCACCAACCCCCTCAACATCCATGACAGTTGTCTCTGGAGATGTCTTCCTACTAGAAAACGACTTCACTGGATTTTCTTAAGCCTCAGCGAAATGTGTATTTTCAAGTTTCTTAAACTTCCCTTGAGATATTTTGGTACCTATTCTCACACTACAGAGTTGGTAAGTTGCTGTAGCTCTTGTGATGCTTTTAAAAACCAAACATGGTAGCAACTCATAATTGCTAAACAGTGACTTGGTCTGGACCTTTTTTAATCGAGAATACCACTTTACTGTTTCCAATTCCACTGGCTATCATCAATCCTTGAGATCATAAAATCCTATCTGAAAGTCTTATTTTATTATCACCTTCACCAATGGATAGCCTTGCATGCCAGGGCTAGCAGGAATGCTTTCTCTCTGTAAGTCTCTCGTTTTAGATTTCGCTGGATACGGGAAGGTAAGTGTTGTCTGGCCCATAACACAGCTGACAATCCCCTGACAAAAATGTGGAGGCTTGCGTGCCCCATTTTCCTTCTCTATTTTGTATTTATTTTCCCCTAGTCTGTCTTTCCTCCTCAAATATTTTTCAGCAAGTGGTATCCATGGCATCTATATGTTCCATGTAGCTGCACTGACATGTAAATCCTCTAATTGACTGGTTGGCATCTCCTTTCAGGGCTTCATTCAAATCCCCTGTGCCACCCCTGGAGGAAGAAGATGAGGAGTTTGATGACACCAAAGTCTGCCTGGATACCTGTGAGTGATTTTTAAATGTGGAGAATAACAATATCAAGGAAATCTGAAGCCAATTTTATGACTTCAAACACCTGTCCAAGAAGACCAGAACTACTGGGGAACATTTGTGTTAATATTGACTGTCCTTTTTGTTGTGTTCCAGACAACTGCGACCTGCACTTTAAGGTGTCGCGGGACCGCTACAGCGCCTCATCTCTCACAATGGAGAGTTTTGCTTACCTCTGGTCCGGAGGCAAGGCCACCTACGGCATGAACAAAGGCAAAGCCTGCTTTGAGATGAAGGTACAGTTACAAAACTGTGTTTACAATTGACCCTTCCCTGCCATGTGCATCATTACATCTCTGAATGATTTGAAGCTTATGTAGAACGTTAAACAATGCTTACAAATATGTGCGAAAAGTATCCTGATACAACTGTGTTTTCTTCATGTCAACAGGTTGCAGAAAAAATCCCCGTGAAGCACATTTCCAGCAAGAACATGGAGATTCATGATGTGCAGGTCGGCTGGTCCCTGTCTACTGGCACCCTACTCCTTGGTAAGTTTTTCATCGGACAGTTCCAATTTAACTGTGGCAATGTTCCATCCAATTTTCTACTTGGTCTCATCACACGTGTTGTAGAGCTAATTGTTATGTCTATAGTGATCTGGCAATCATAGTACATCATTGATTTGATTCACAAAATGGTGACCAAGCCAAAGCAGCCATTTTGCATAACTCATTCATGCAGAATAAGGAAGAGGTCAATATTGAACAGTATCTTGTTAGACTTCATAGTGCATTTCATTCATTGCAAGACAAATTTCAGGAATTCTTGCAGGTCATCTGTATAAGATGAGACTTAGAAGCAGGAGGCTAATGTGATCCTGCATGAAATGGCAGTCTGTCCTGATAGCTCCCTCTGGTGGTTCACAAGCAGCGTGCCATGATGATGTAAAATGGCTCTGGATGATATAGTGGTCTCTGGGCTATGTCCAACATCGATGAATCAGAGTTTGAGCATCTGAAAGAGGATTTGTCCAACAGTTGTATTCTTCCTTTAATTTACAGGTGAGGAGGAACATTCTTATGCATACTCTGGGAAAGCCAAGAAGACAACCAACTGTGTGACAGAGGACTTTGGAGAAACCTACGAGGAGAATGACGTCATCTGCTGCCTCATTGTAAGACATTGAAGCTGTTGCTAAAAACTGAAAGAAACCAAGCAAGAGCAAAAATGATAATTATAAAAAAATGTCACACATTTTTATATTCATCCATTTTTGCCTTCTTTCTTTAGGACTTTGAGGGAGACGAGGTGGTGCTGTCCTTCTCTAAGAATGGCGGGGAGCCAGTTGTAGCTTTCCAGGTCAACAAGGACTCTCTGGGCGGCCAGGCCCTCTTCCCCCACGTCATCTGCCACAACTGTGCTGTAGAGTTCAACTTCGGCCAGATGGAGACTCCGTACTTCCCCCAGCCCCAGGGCTACACCTTCCTGCAGCAGATCCCTGTGGAGGACCGTGTCCGGGGGCTCAAGGGCCCACAAACCAAAGCTGACTGCGAGGTAAGCATAGGACAGAGTAGAAAATGACATGTGTCATACACTGAGCTTTTTTAAAACTACAATATTTAGCAGAGTTTGATTTTTAATTGTTCTTTCCCTTAATGTCATGTAGATCATAGTGATGGTCGGCCTGCCAGGCTCAGGGAAGACCACATGGGTGAAGAACCACGTCCAGGAGAACCCTGGGAAATACTACATCCTGGGCAGTGACACAATTGTGGACAAGATGATGGTCAGTACTGATAACAGCTGCTATATTCAATAACTCCGGGAATACTGTGTCTTGCTCTGTATCTCCTTCTGCTTTAGCTCTAATTAACCCGTCATCTTTTACAGATCAACAGTCTGAAACGCCAGTCAAAGGACATCACCAAGCTGAGCGCCATTTCCCAGAGGGCACCACTATTCCTTGGAAAGTTCATTGAGATTGCTGCCCGCAAGAAGAGAAACTACATCCTGGATCATGTAAGTGGCTTGTTTCCAATATATAGATAATACAGATGAGTGCTTTTTTATTTCACAGTACAATTGATCCTCTTTCTCTCCCCCAGACTAACCTGTCTGCCCCGGGCCAGAAGAGGAAGATGTGCTTGTTCGCGGGCTTCCAGCGCAAGGCTGTGGTGGTCTGCCCATCTGACGAGGACTACAAGGAGAGGGTCCAGAAGAAGGTGGAGAGCGACGGCAAAGAAGTGCCCGAGCACGCTCTCTTCAAAATGAAAGGTATAGAAGAAGTGTCAGCCGTAAAGAATAGTAGGAGTAAGTCTTTGTTTTATTTTGTGAGATTCCGGTGTCATCGTGTTCTGGTTTATTTTCCTTCAATTCCAGGCTTCTACTCGCTGCCGGGGGAGGGGGAGAGCTTCAATGACGTTGTCTTCGCCGAGCTTCAGAAGGAGGAGGCCGGCAAGCTGCTGGAGCAGTACAAAGAGGAGAGCAAGACCGCTCTGCCCGCTGAGAAGAAACCCAACCAGGGAAGCACAACTCCCAAAAGAGGGGGTGGTCTGCGTGGAGGCGGGCGGGGGGGCAAGAACCAGTTTGGCCGTGGCAGTGGACCCGGACAGAGAGGCGGCAATCGCGGAGGCTTCCAGAACAGAGGCAACTTCAGAGGAGGTAAACAGACCTTTTGGGATGTTATAATGCCATTATTTTTGCTAAAAATATCATCGTATTCAGGCTAACATTTTAAAAAATGTTTGATGTAGCTCCCGGCCCCCGTGGAGGCTTCAACCGCCCACCTCGCGGATTCCTGCCTCCCCCCGCCTTCAGAGGAGGCTTCCATAACCGTGGAAACTTCAACCGTGGCGGTGGACCCATTCCTAGCCTGGGCGGATCCCCTCGTGGCGGACCAATGAGAAACATGGGACCCAGAGGCGGACCCATGAACCGAGGTGGCCCAATGAACAGGGGCAACATGAGCAGAGGAGGTGGCGCCAACATGCACCGTGGAGGAGCCCGGGGACCTCACAACCAGGTGGGTTTGATAACGAATCATACTTCCTGATATCATCTGGTTTTTTTTACAGTAATTCTGTAAAATGTCCTTAAATTTATAGTAGCATTTGTACATGGGCTTCATTTTCCTGTCACTCTACTCCTACAGTTCCAGCAGAGAGGAGGAGGTAACCGAGGCAACTATGGCAACTTTGGAAACAAGAATGGCAACTTTGGTGGCAACAGGAACGGCGGCAACTTTGGTGGCAACAGGAACGGCATGGACAAGGCCCAGGCCTTCAACCAGAGCTGGCAGCAAGGGGTCAGTATTTAGAGCAGAGGAAAAATCATTCACAAGACTTCTAACACTGTCAGAATTCCACACAAAAGCAGATGAGGCCCACATTTGAATAGTTGTATGTGAATTTTAAAAAAAAAGGTCCTTAAGGTTCTTAATTCCTCAGTGAGGAAATACTGAATGACTGTATCCATATTTTTGAATTGGTAAGAAAATGGATAATCTGTTAGCATGTGTATCATTTTTTTGTTGTGATTATACATATGATGAGTGTACGTTCCCATAATAAACGGTCTTCTCTTGTGTGTCCTGTGCAGTTCTGGAACCAGAAGCCATGGAGCCAGCAGTACCAGCCTGGATATTACTAAGATATTTGTAATGGACTGGTGGCCCACACTAAGATCCACCGCTAGCCACGGAACATCCCTCCACCCCTGCTTTTTTCAGATGTTCTTGTTCTGGAACCCACTTTTTAATAACTTAAAAAAAAAAAAAAAAACACCCGCCTGAAAAAGATTTACCACGATATGGAGCAACAACATTCCACATCAGGGCGGAGACTGTCATCCTGAGTGTAATTGAAGCTTTATATATATCTACCAACACATGTACAACGTGGGTTTCCTCAAATCATCCGTTTTCTTTCTTTCGTTGTACATTTCCTTTTTTCACCACTTTTAAATGACATGCTTTTAAAGAAATGTGTTTGTTATATCAGGAACCAGAAACATTTCGCTAGCCCGGCAGATGTTGAGATATTTTTTTTTTGTTCAGGGTTGTGCGTTTTATCTGTGCTGTGATTTTTATTTTGCTTTTTTATTACAAATTGTAAATATTATTTTTTTTTTTGGCGTAGTTTGTATGAGAAGTTTAACGATTGAAAGGAACCTTGGCTTGTTAGCGAGAAGCATGGTAGCTGCATATATTGTGAGTCCACTGTCAATCAGTTAAACTGAAGCAACGGATGAATTGTCTTTTGTTCCCAGTATCAAACCTGTAACCCAAACTCCATAGATCTACAATAAACAACTCGTTGGCTTTTTTACATTCTTCCTGGCTTATGACTTTTGATTCAGTTCAAAGGTGTGTAAAAGACCTTTGAGTGGGCGGTGTCCTAGTTTGCTACTTCAAACAGGAAGGACAAGCCTCCAATTTACGCCTCATTAGCAAAGTATTCCCTTCAAGTGTGTCTTTGATACCATGTAGCTATTCTAATGTACATTGCTTTGACAAAGTGTTTTTGGCCAAGTCATTTCAAGGATCTAAGTAAGCCATTTTGTACTACATTTCTCCTTTTTTAAATTTGTTTTAAAGTATTTATTCCTAGAAAATGGAGCCCTTGATTCTCAGGTTTATCAAAGGTTCCTTTAGTGCAGTAGACTTCTGAAAAACAGTAAGCACTGATCAACTAATTCCAAATCAAAACCACAATTTATGATTCAAATGCCACTATTGAACATGTTTCTGATAGTTCAGCACAAATGATTGAGTGAAAAGCAGGCAGGGTTACTCATTTTCACCAGCAAACCTAAAGGGCTGCACCATATTACAACACCACCCTGATGAAGACGTTTTTCAACTTAAAGGCATTATTTTTGAATTTCACGGTTCATCTAAGTCACTGTGTGGCTCCCGCAATAATGGCAGCTCCTCATCCAACAGCTCATAAAATGCCCCGGCACATTTTCTCTGGCAGAGGAGGCCCTGCTTGTTCCAACATCAGAACTGAAAAACACCCTGTAAGAAAACCTGATCTGTGCTTCTAATTTGTACCTCCCCGTGTTATTAACAAACGTGTAAATACATCACTATCTCAACCATGCACGAATGTTCATTAATGGGCTACGAGTAATAACTGTATTGTGATAAAGAAAGTGTTAGTTTGCCTAAATAACTGCTGTGTGATGAATTGTCTGCTATATTTAAATGTGAGGAGAGTTTGTGCTCCTTTTATTCTACTTGATACATAAAACCTAGCAGAATGCAAGCTTTGAGTTTACAGTATAACACGACAGACACTATATTTTTATCGCTTTATGTTGCAGGTTGTATATCGGGTCTTTTATTATTAAACCCACAATGCAAAAGCTTTGGGACATTTTTCAGATTTGTTGTCTTTTCTATCTTACAGTTTTTTGATATTTGTGTTAAAAGAATTTGGGACTGTTTTTTATTTTAATTTGTCTCAACTCTATTAAAGTTTAAGAAGCTGGTATATGATTGTGTGCGTTATTACACTCACCTGGAACTCACTCCCCAAACACATCTGTGACTGTCCCAATATCACCACATTTAAATCAGAAATCAAAACTCCCCTTTTCAGAAACTGCTTTTAATCTGTAATTAATGTTATGTTTTATATAGTAAGTTTTACAAGTGCTTTATGATATTTTATTTGTAAAGTGTCTTTGAGTTACCTTAAAAGCGCTCTATAAATAAAATGCATTATTATTAGCTAATAATCAGAATCGCTAAAGTAACTAAATGTGGCAAAGTAGTGATGTATAAAATACAATACAGGCTTTTAAAATGTGATAGAGTAGAAGTATAAAGAAGCATACAATGAAAGTACTCTAAAATTGTACTTAACTACAATAAATGTACTTCCTTACATTCCACCACTTAGTTTATGCACCTTTTGTAGAAACTACCGCCTTAAATATGTATGAAATGCTCAATCTGGTCCATTTGATGATTTTGACTCAGTCACTTGTTTTTCTTAAGCAATTACTGTTAAGCTTTGGCTTTATGCTCAGGTAAAAACATCTCTCAGATGCAGGTTTCTTGCAGTTACCAAATTTTCCTAGACGATTTCTTATTTTTTACTGCATTCATTTTTGAGACTTTAGCCATACTAGCCACGGCTAAAGGAAGGGCAATATTTGTGCAGCCACTACTTTGGTATGGACAAAAATATCACAACAGCTACTAGATGGATTACCATGAGATTTGGACATTGTCCCTAGAGAATGAATCCCAATGCCTTCTGCGATCATGAGGATGAAGTGTGTTGTTCAGCTTAAAATATCTTGACAACTTTGGTATGGCTTGATAATAAAATACTGTAGCAACAGATTTTCTAGAGCACTGGGGGTAGGTACTGCAGGCCAGATTTGGCTTGCCGTTTGACCGAATGCTTTAATTTCTATGGAATTAAAAGAAGTATTTTATAAATTGCTCTTTATTCAAATTGTATTTGGTTTGTCATTGAATACCTGCTTAACCAATGACATTGTGCTTGGTACTAATTAGCAAATGTTTGCATGCTAACATGCTAAACTAAGAGGGCAAACATGGTTAACATTACACCTAAAAAACATCAAGGCTGATGTTAGCATTTAAGCTAAAAGTTGTTTGTAGGTACAGCCTCACAGACCTGCTAGACTGTCTGTCCATTCTTGTTTCAGAGTGACTGTCTTTGTCACTGTACCCCGTAAAAGCATGCTCTTTCATGGCAGGGCCTGCCGTCAAACATAATTTACCTACATTTGATTGATTTTGCTCACTTATAACTTAATTCATGAAGCATATACCTCTAGTGAGTGTATGTTTTTCTGTATGTGGCCACCCCTGATCTAGATAGTTCTGGTGTGGGTCGCAAAGAGATGGCTGAACTTTAAGGGGCATACCTTCCCCTGTTTTTTCGGACTGTAGTCATTTTACAGCCATCTCTTCCCCCATTCTCGTTGAGTATTTTACAAAGAGCGAAACAGCGCCCCTCTAGATGTTATGGTGAAACAGTATATTGTACTTGTAAACTAATGTCATAGTCGAGAAGAGGACAGCAGAAATTGGCATCCCTTGGTGAAATAAAATTAAGGGATTGACCAATTAGATGAGGCTACCGTCATGCCCCTTCCAGAGCAATATAGCTATCTATATAGCAGAGCTATATAGATAGCTATATTGCTCTAGCCCATTTCAACCTGTGATTAGTCAGGGCCATGCCAAGGGAAGTCACCCACCCTTTGGCTTGACACTCAAATCGCATCAACATCTTACTGTCATCACCGCCGTTAGCAAGTACCAACATTAGCAAGTGCAGTTATGGTGGAGATTTAGAGTATTTAGTAACACATAATTTTACGAAACTTTCGCTACAGGCAAAGTGTACGACAGGCCAATGCCCAAACTAGAGCAGTGTGTACAGAGAGGAATAAGGGAGGGATTCGGACGTTCAATGTCAATTATGTCCGCACGGAGAGGCTAACTGGAAGCCTAAACTTTAGCTGCAGGTGTTCCTCAGTCTGAAGAAGATGTTTTATTCCAATTGTTTACACACAGATAATCAGCACCGTGGATAGCACCCATATAGGGCCCGATCACCTGAATAGATGAGATTGTTTATCTTTTTTCAATACTTTTTTATTTTTGGACTAAGGATTGAGCTAATTACAGAGTTTACAAATGTGTGTAAAATGATACCGGGTGCTGTAATAACTCATCTGGTTATGTCATTTTAAAAAAAGGACCTAGATTATCGGCTTTCTCAAAAATGTCCACACGCCCTGCTACTGGTGTCTAGCTAGCTTCAGTAGCAGGCTGATTAGATAGATGCTTTGTTCATACGGTTGACATGCTTAGTTTGGTAGAAAGAAAGTAGTTCCTTCATAAAAATACTTTAAACATGGTCTGTGGGGATTATCTTGAGTAACTGGGTCATGGTTTATGTAAAGACCTATTGTATTTTTTGCCGCCATTTTTCAGTGCCATTTAGCTCCATTATATTGGAGACAAGGATTTATCTTTATGGCTGATATCCTAGCACTGGATAACTTGCACCCAAACAAACAAGATTAATAAATAGCACGTAAGGTGCGATTTTTTTCAGCGCAAGATGTGAACATTAAAACATCCTCCACAACTGAGCTGTAATGTTAGCTAGCGGAGTAGAAAGACGCTTTCCCATGTGCGGTGATACAGTTGACAGGTGTATTTCAGTAGAGAAAAAGCCCTTCTTTCATAAAGCTACTTATTTTTTTGTACCTGGATCATAATTTATTTAAAGAGACATTGCCACTGTTCCACTGAGTTGCTGTCGATGGCCAACGGTGTATGAATGTGTATGAATGTTAGCTACCTTAGAGCAAGTGATACTGCTCTGCATGAATGAGGTGTGAATGGGTGAAGGGCTCGTAGTATGCAGAGCTCTTTGAGGGGTTGAAAGACCAGATTACATAAATTGGAGTTAATTTATCATTTACCATAGAGTATTTAAAAGGTATTCTTGGCACTTTGAGCACAACAAGCCAAGTGCCGTCTAGCGCCATTGTATAATACAAGGCTTAATCTGTACGGTCAATATCTAAAAACTCAACAACTTGCTCCAAAACAAACTAGATTGATTATTATATTCCCACAAATTGTAAAAAAAAAAAGAAAAAAAGAAAATCATCTACAACTGAGCTGTAACATTAGCTAGCTGAGTAGTGTATGCTCTCTTCTGCAAGGTGACAGAGTTGATGGGCCTTGTTTGGTAGAAAGTAACAAGTTCCTTCATAAAACTATTTCCATCATGGTCTGTGGATTATTTTGAGTAACTTGGTTATAATTTCGAGTTGTTGCTTAAGCACCACAAGCTAACTGCCATATGTTTCCATTGTATTGAGGAGAAGGCTTTATCTTTATGGTTGATATCTCAAAACTCAATGACTCACACCCAAACAAACTAAATTGTAAATAGCACTGCAGGTTAGATTAGGTTTTTTTTGTGTGTTGTTGGTCGGTGTTAAAAAGTATGTTCGATCTACTTTGAGTTCATGTTGCACGAACTTTCAAAGGGGATGGATAATTTTGGTAAGAGCAGTAGTAAGAGTGACGGCCATTCTCCACAGCACCACCTGTGTCTCTTCTAGGCTTCCTGGTGTTGCTTGAGGTGCATGTTGGGGAATCCACTTCCCTCCCAGACAGACATCTGCTTGTCTTTGGTAGGGCCACATGTTTATCTCCATTAGCAGCATATTAGTGAATGACAAGACCCCCCACTCAGACGGCAAACAGTGTGTTAGGTATTGGCCCTGATTAGCAACGTTTGGCCCGGTCTAAGTCTGATGTAAACATACCACTGGCGAATGCAAATTGACTTCATGTTTCTCTGTATGTGGCCGTGTACCTCCTTCCCACGGCAAATAAAGCATTACAAGTGGGTTTGTCAACAACAGTGTGCCCTCAGTGAAGCAAATGTTATAAGTCATTAGGCAAATTATTTGCTCTGCTCTACAATTTCCTATAAGTGTAAATGAAGAGGTGGCAGGGGCAGGCTGTATGTAACTGCATGTGAATGTGTTCATGAATGTGAATGGGCCCAGACAGCCGACAGCAGGGAAGAGGAGGAAGAGCGGAATGTGAAACAAAATATTTTATTTTTCCAAACATAAAATCATCCATATTATGTACAGCTTGAAAATATAACACATCAGACAGAATTGGAGGGATTGCTGCCAGATTCCACACAGATTCTCATACAAATTTGAATAAAAAAGATATAAAAATGTACAAAATATATAAAAGTGCTTGTGGAAAGGGGGGTTTTAAATGGCAGCGGGACTTCCTGTTGTGTGTGAAACTCCCATTTAATGTCCATTTAAATAGAAAGTACTCGACGTGTTGTTAGAAACTATTAAATACATCAACACCCTGATGATAAAAACACTATAATATTCCTATTCCCAGCAGTCTGGGATTATAGGAGAACTACAGCAGTTTTCCATGACATCATGCTACGGAGACATTGTCCATGGCACAGGCACACTTCTCCACAATCATGTTGGGGAATTCGGCCACCTCTATCTCAGTGTAGTCGCCCTTCTTCACCAGGTACATGATGGGTAACGGGGCGCTCTCTGACGCAGTGCACCGCCTCTCCCCGTAGCCATAATTGCGTTTGGGTTGCTTGCAGCCCCCGGTGCACCTGAAGGCTTGGTAACCCGCAGGCTCGATGATCCAGTACTGCGTCCAGGTGAGGGCGCGGAAGTTGATGAAGTACTGTTCCCTGCAGCAGGTGTCTTTGTTTTGGTTCATGTCGCAGTCGCCACGAGATCTGAGGGAGAAAAGATGACTAAAGTTAGATAACAAGTCCCAAGTGTTCTTTTTACAGGAGGCCCTGCATTTCTTAGCTATACCCCTGCTGCCTGCTACCAATTGATTATCCTTTTCCTTGTTGTTCATTCATAATATGCGGTAAAACACAAATATAATTACATGGGCTTTTTGGTCTTTACTTGGTTTTTAGCAGCCAGTAAACTATTGAGTGCAATTCTGCTATTTTAAATGATTATTTAGCTAGGTTTTCACATGCAAGGAGTTTTCTCAGAGTGATTACATAAACATATTATATATATATATATATATATATATATATATATATATATATATAAATAACAAAACATAAAACAATAAAAGATAGGAACAAGTGTGTACAAATATTTACAATATATCTGAAAAAATCTCATAGTTGCTACATTTCTCATGACCCTGAGAATGAGTAAATTGACGCCCCTTTGCCACACCACAACAAATCCACTAATGCAAATGGTGACAGGTAAAGATGGAGGATATGGGCTAATTGTCACACTGACACAATATCCTGTATATCAAAAGCTCGCGCCCTCACCCGTATTCTTCGAGGTTCAGTGTGTAGAGGATGAGCTCAGGCTTCCCCAAGGTGTTGTCCGTCTGCTCCTGGGTGGTAAAGCGCACACTCTTGGCCATCTCTGCCGCGTAGCTGCCAGGTCTCTCGCCCTCGATCCACACCTCCAGGTACATAGGTGTTTTCTGCTGCGTCTTGGACCAATAGTGCACCGCCTGCGTCACATCAAAGCTCTTCCAGCCAGTCTCGTGAATAGGTATCAACCTGTGAAATGGAAAGATAAGGGCGATTAATTAAATGATGCAATCGAATTATTATTAAGATAACCCACTGAGACACTGATTGCTCTACGCGTCACAGTGAAAAAATGATACCTTACCGTGAGTCTACCAGCGACGTCCTGTTGGATCCGTTGGGCAGCACCTCCACCCAGTAGATGCTGACCCGGGCGTTGTTGACGGGCCGGTGGCTCTTCCTCTCCACCGCGAAGCGTTTGTGGTAGGAAGCCCTCTGGTAGAGCTTCAGTTCCGCCATGGTCACCTCGCTGTTATCCGGAATCCTCGCCTCCATGTCGAACACCATGCTTTGCCGAGTGGTGTCAGAATACACAAACTCTCCGGAAATATCTAAAACAAAAAGCATTATAAGCGTTAAAGTTCCACTCAAGTTCTTTTAAATCGATGTTTGGTAAAGGGAGCTTGGTGCGTAAAAGAAGTGCTGCTCACAATTACGCACGGAAATACATGTGTAACTATTGTCAAAGCTTTTTTGTAAAATTCAAACAACATGTGAAGTATTTTCAAATGGTAAAACTTCTTACCTGCATTTCCAGGGATTCCCCTCAAGATGCCAGCCAGGCTGGGCAGAGATCTGCGTCTCCTGCTGTGGTGCATCTTCAGCATAGACGTGTACTTATTTTTGATATGCGCCGGAATAACCAGATTCTCCAAATCCCTTTTATGGATTTTAGGAACTTCATCCAAGTCAAGCTTCTGCAGAAGCGCGTCCTTCATATCCTGGTGCGTAAAAGCCTTGGAGAGCCCGAAGATAGCGGTGCAAAGAACACAAGCGCGGAGGAAATCCATGAGTGAAAACGTTCTTCAGTGTGATAAACAGCAGCAGCACAGTAGCACAAGTCACCCAGAGTCCGACAGTGTCCCTCTGACACTCCTGTGGCCCCTTATATCGGACCGGCCCTCCCAGTCGTTCGCACTTTGTCAAAGGGGGCAGGGACCCTTATCAGAACAAAGGTGTGACAGTACAGCCCCATCCTAAACAGGATATCTAAGTGGCCATACTTCAAACAGCAACAATTAGACTCGAGTGCCATCCGTATAGCGGAGGTGTAATTTCACCATAGTTCCACTAAAACTGGATGCTTGATGTCGGTGGTCTGTGTTGCATTTGATGTCATTGGGGATGTACAATCTGCTCTTAATGCTGCAAATATAAATTTCGATTAAATACGATTGTGGAAAATCACAGACAAATAATAAATTGTTATAAACTATACTATTTTTATTATATTTTTAAAAGCAAAATGTGTCACAACGTTTTAATTATTATAATAAAAATGCACTTGCAGGATGTATTGACAAGAAAACTAACATAAATGCATTCATTTGGCATGGATATGTTAAGTTTAAGCAATTTATTAAATATGTGGCAACACAACCAGTACTCGAGAAGCACACAACAGCAAGGAATTCTATAAATAAAAATAAAAAAACATAATCCTCCAATAAAACAGCCCAACACCTTACTCTCGGAACATTCAAATAATAACAAAAAATCAATAAAAGACAAAAAAAAATACAATAACTAAGAAATAAACATAACAAACTGACACTAAAGGAATTGTAAAATCTGTAAAATGTTCATACTTCTGTAATAAATTCTTAATGTGGTGACATTACAGACAATTTCTGGAAATAAGTCAAAAATAATGGCCATCTTTTATAAAATGAGACTGTCAAATGAGTTTAGCTTTAGGAATATTTAAGAATGTATTACTAATAATGTCCAACAGTGTTGTGCAATAAAATGTAGGAATATTATTGAACGTCAACACAAAATATAACTGAGGATTAAAACCTTACACATGTAAAATAACCAAAGGGACTTTTATGGTTTGGTGTCCAATGAGTCAAACTAAATTCTTTTTACGTTTAATATTTCCAGTTTTAAAATGCTTGTCCGCTCTGAAGTGTTCCAGGCTGCTACACATGCGTCCCAGACAGACATCTCTTGACCCTGTGAACCTGTGATGCCCCCTCCTCAGAAGCACCCTTGTCTACACACACCCCACTCTTGTCGTGTACATTCCTCTGGACGATGTCAGTCTGGCAACAGTCTGTCACACAGCGGCATTATTTCTGTCTGGGTGGCTGAGATGCAGTTTTGTCCAGCAAAAGATGGACTAAGATCTAAAATAACACAGCAGGCCATCCGGTGTGTTCATCATGGCACAAGTGTATAACAAGGGGGTCGAGGACGAAGTGGTGCAGAGCTCAGAAGGAGGGGAGGGGGACGAGAGGATTAGATGTTTATTCCGAGCCCTGTCACCCATTCTTGGCCCTCTCCAGCAGATTAAAATTATTAGCCAAACAGACAGTTAATCCAGGGGCTGGGGGGCCAGCTCGGATGTGGATTGGGGTAGGCTCTTCACAGGTTGGTGATTATCTGATTCCATTGCGAGGATTTGCCTTGCCTTTTTTGTCACACAAACATTAGAAGAGGGCTGCTCTCACTGGCTGCCAGAGCTGCTGCCTGCGGTTGTGTATTGGCCTGTGTTTGCTCAGAGATGTCAGACAGACTGAAGGAGCACACAGGAAGAGCAAATGACAGATGACTGCCAGACCCGCTCTCTGCAGCCAGCTCCTGCCTGCAGCTTACACACAAGACAAATTACTAATTAGTGCAGCTGATACCGCGTGATGCAATCCATGCAGGAAACACTCACAGGATGCATTAGTTCACATAAAAAATAATAATAAACCAATTGCATGTGTGAAATGCAACTATTGCATATGTCTAATAACATGTTCACAGAGTTTTAATACACAGTTATTATCGCTATGGTGTTGCATTTATTTTAATTAATGAATTGCATATTTGTCAGGATTTTCTCTTTCGCGTATGCAAGTTCTGCTACTTTTTGCAAGATTTAATACATAAATGAAGGATGATTTGCAATTGTGCATATGGAGTATAATTATTTGTTATTAAGTGATAATGATGTTTTTTAATCGATCATTTTTCTTTTTATTGCAGAATTTGTGGCAAGAATGATTGTATGCATTTTCTGCAACTTTTTGCAATATTTAATAAATACATATAATGTACAACATCAATGTGCAATTGTGCATATGTAGTGATATAATTTCTCTTGGATATTATAGTATTTTTTATTATAAAGAAATAGTATATTATGTCAGAGTTAGTCTTAAAGCCTAATCATGAAAATCATGAACACAAAAAAAACGTAACAAAACAAAACAACAATTACATACTGTGTCTTGTGAAATCCATTGTGGATCAATTATTCCATTAGTAAATAATGCCTCAGTTCCACACTGTAAAATTAAAAAAAGGCAACACATATTTACATTTATTTTCTTTATGATCTAAATGCATTTTATAGGAGTTTAAATGGGAAAGTAAGCTCCACAACACATATTAAAACATATCTGCAGCCTTCTAGATGACCTGATGTCAGTATGCTCAGTGCAGACATGTAAATCCCTGCATCCATTGTCCAGTCCAGCCAAAGTGCCTGACTGTCCCCAATAGGAAACCTATGAGTCCTCTCTGCCTCACATTACAAGCCCTAATTCGGGAAATTAAGATGCCCTTTGTGTGATATTTCTCAGTCTTTCTTCCTTCCCATGCCAATCAAAGACAAGTTGCCCAGTTCAAAGCTCCATCTGATGCTCTGAGGTGCAATTTCTTTTCAATCAAAGGCCAACAAGCTCCCACAATCAACAACTCAGGTGTTAATTAACATCCAAGCATTTGCATTCAAAAGCACTCCGATTTATAGGTCATTCCCTTCCATTTGTGAAACATGAAATCCCCTTGCTGGCAAAAACCCACCCAAAACAGTTGTTTGTAGAAGCCTTTAATATTGCAGAGAGGAAGAGTTTGGTTGTGTTTCTGTTTACGTTATATATCAACATCCCACGCCATGTCTCCATGGAAACAAGGAGGCGCAGCTGCAGCAAAAAGTCAATATTGAACTTGTGTTGGTGGTCAGCGCAAATTCCTCATTATTCACGTGGATGCATTGTCACCCACTTCCTGATCTACTAGTGCCTGCTTTATCTTATCATCAAATATTTGAAGACATGCGCCTTAATGGCCCACACAGGCTCTGTTTCAGTCTGGATTCATCCGTGGAGCTGTCAGCCAATAATCATCGCTGTGTCTGTCAGAGGGGAAAGCGCTAGACCTGTGCAGGGACAATACAATTATTGCTCAATGGCCTCTAGACAGAGTACAGGGCAGTCTGATTGCATTTCACACAGCTACCGGCAGCCAATCAGCGCACAGACTGAGGCTGTAATCCCAGTGCAGACTCCAGCAAATAGGATCAGACATGATTAGATAGGACTAACAATACATATTTTTCATTAACTTTTAATTAATCGACATAGGGGAGACTGTTAGTGTGCAGGAACATGAACATGATGCAGCCAATAAAACCCTTCAACATTCAGTTACATGGATTTAAAATCACAAATAGAAAGACAGCCCTACAGTATGTTACTAGTGAGAAAATAGGAATATCTACACTGGAAATGACTTATTACGAATGAAAGTGTACTGTGAATATACCGAGAGCTTACCCTACAAACACATGAGCAGTTGCATGGATGCTGTTTGCCCAGCAGAGGGCGCTGTAGTGACACTGAGAAGCTTGACCTTGAAGACACTATACATAATAACTACATAAATACAAATTATTCCACTAAAACTGTATCCATGTACTATTTTTACCCAACTGTATTTTATTTTATTGATTCTCCTTTATAAAACTTTTTTTTTATTTGAAAGCCATAAAAAATAAATACACATGTTTTATTTAATAGATGAAGATGTTAAAAAATGTAATATTGTGTGTCGACTTGTTGTCAGTCAAAGCAGACTGTTTTATCAAATAGAATTAACTTGAGTATTTCCATTTCCTGCTACATTATAATATTAAAAAAGTAATTTGATGCCTTAATTCACTATCAAGATTCAGAGCAACACTACAAAATATAGTCAAGTAATTATGATGTAGTACTTTAGAAAAGAATGGAAGACTTTTTTGATCCCTTGTTACCCAGAAGTATTCATATATAGTGAACAAACAAGCAACATTTTAGCAATATTAAGATAATGCATCAATAATTCAACAATACTTTTTTTTCCTATTAACAATTGAGTCCCTGTTAACTCTCTGTCTGGTCACAATGTTTGAAAATGGTCACCACACCTATACCAAAAGAGTGATAACAGGCTCCATAAAGACAAGTGTGGTTAGCTATATAACCCACAAAGGGCGATTAACATGGGAACAATTCATTAAGTGCGTTATGAAAACTGAAAAAAACACATCAGTAAAGATATCCTAAAGGCATATACAGAGATTTAAAAAATGGATGAAATTAAACAAAGAAAATTGAATAGTTATGTTTTACGCAAAAGGACACATGTGCTTATTTATATTCATATTATAATTAAACTCAATGAAAAACAATAGAGTACTTATCATGTGTCTGGATTTAATTTTAGAATGTTTTTTCCCTCTATGAAAGTGACCTGATTCTGCAGTGCCACGCGCAGAAGAAGATCATAAATGTTGTTGCTTACAGTGAATATTTCCCATCTCAGAGTGGTTACACATAAAAACTATTGTTTGGCTGTTTCTGATCAACAGTCATGCCAATGCAGTGTGCTTCACATTAAACTCGGTCATCAACATCTCCTCCATTGGACACATCTTTGCATGCTTCGTTGTTTTATGTGCACCCATTTCATCACAGTGCTTCTTTGTGCCATTATTTCTCTCCCTTACACTGCACAGACTTACAGCAAGAATCCATTTAAATGGATTTATATTGAAGTGTTTTATTTTATGTCACTCTTTGTTGCTGTGTGGCACAAAGCCCTCTATGTCTGCACAGTTGTTATGCATGCCGTTAATCATTAATAGATGTTCTTTGAGTGGCGATAAGCACCTCACTACAAAAGGACAATGATAGTAGAAATGTAAAATGACCTTTTGATACTTCGATTATAATTTATGTATGGCATGGCAATGAGTGTTTTAGTGTTTTAAGGCAACATATTGTTAGTTAATAATGTGAGCAGGATGGCCACTTTATTTGAACAGACAAGTGCCAATAGGCAACCACTTGCAGATAGTTAGATGTATTGATCTGCTATTTAGCTATTGCATTGATCTGTGCATGTGAAAAGTGAGACATCTTGCAGAAAGATAACAGTTCAAACTTTAACCTTGAAGTCTGTTTATCTTTAGAAAGTTTGCTCTCAGCATTAAAGCTTCTGTGTTCTGTGAGAACAGTCCAAGGGGCAGATAACACGAGACAAACTCGACACACCTTTGATGCTGAGACATGGGATAGGCCCTCAATATATAAGAACTGCAATAAGAGTTTATCCTTTCTAATACAGTTTTTTGGGAATGTAAACCACAGGCCTACTGACACCACATATGTCTGATGTAATGTATGCATGCAGAAGCATCCTTTAAACGTATTTTTATACTTTTTTCACACTGTAAATAGCAATTCATTGAGTTGTTTATACATTTAAAATGACATACGAAAAATAACATGTATATGGGAAACAGGTACAATACACACACACACACACACACACACACACACACACACACACACACACACACACACACACACACACACACACACACACACACACACACACACACACACACACACACACACACACACACACACACACGGCATATATTGGCACAGACCACACCATTGCAAAGCTTTATCTGCCATAATAATATGAGCGGTTTTTTTTTGTTGCAATTAAAGGGACAGCGGTCATTGTTATTCCGATCTGAAGGAAAATGTGTCCTCTCCAGACCACGTCACCAGCAAACTGACAGACAGCCCGCAGTTTCCATTCACAATATTGACAGCCCCCACCCAACCACCACCATCCCACACCCCCACCTCTTCCGCACAGCAGATGCTGTGACCGGCGCCATGATGATGATCTGGGATTTTGCCTGCAGCAGCAGTCAGAGATGCTAGAACACTAAAGATAGGCTGCTAGCTGTAAAGAAATGGACGCATTCAAGTCATGGCAAAGCAAAGATGGCCGATTTGAGGGAAAGGTGCTCTGCGCATGCGTGAAAGTGGACCACATCGACATTTTTCGTAAAAATGACTCACATCACGGTCTCGAAACGTATCACATTGCAGCTAAATACATTCTCCATCGAGTAAGAAAGAGGTAAAGTGTTTTATAGAGCTAATAGATTGTGCTTTTAGTGCGTTTAAGCAGCGTCGCTAGCTTAGCGTCCATTTGTAGCTCATTCATATTTTACAAACGAGCAATTCTTCCCACAATCCTGTGCGATGTTACGGATAGAGCTATCTATTTGGTTGTCTTTCCTGTCGAACGTCTCTGGTAGCAGGCTGCTGGTAGCTTGACTGTGCAAAGACGGCAAGAAGCGACCGACCGGCGGGGGAGGCAGGCAAGGCAAAGGAAAGGACAGGGGGAGTTTAGGCTGTGTCCCGTATTTGGAATAAGCAAGACTAGACTACAGTTTTGCTCTTGACGTGAAACCAGCTCCTCTGTAACCTTCAAAAACGGCCTGCATTTTTGACGGCTAACTTACTGCCGGGCTGTTGGAACTCTTGAACTAACCACCGCGTTGAACTGTGAAGAAACTAAATAGACATTTGGACGAAGAATGGGATTTAAAGAACATATCTGCCAGCACTGAGTTGTGAAAACAAGGGAATATTTTCCAGTTGGATGGAAAACAACTACACTGTCGAAAGGGGCCAAATTCAGTAAGGCTCTGTTAACACTGTGCATATTGTATGTCAACTCCCGGGGGAAAAGGAGCAACGATGGCATTTAAGAAGCAAGAAAAGTAACGTTAATGCTAGCTCGCTGGCTAGCTACATAGCTAGCCTAGCAGCTAACTAAGCCTGTGTCGCCCTTCCATTCCTGGAGCAGAGGAGGGGCGCTGAGGCTTTGTAGCATTGCAGATCTGCCTTGCATTTTTGGGTCCCTGCAAGAATGGAGAATTCTAAATATCCACCACAACAACTCAGGGGGATCTGTTGAACCGAGTTGATTGGATTCTTTTCCCATTTCTCACCGAGAGAAGACCAGAAAACTGCCACTTGACGTTTGGATTTCATCAAATCAGCCGGCCCGGGGTAGCCAGGGTCTGTAACTGTGACTACTTATTTTGCCCTGTGGGGATAGCTTTTATAAAATGGGGACGTGCTACATATTTTAGACTCTGGATCTTGACAGGGAGACCATGACCTGGCCGGTTTTAACGCCGATTTAGCCCAGGCCAACTAAAAAAGTTTTATTATTTTCGGGACACATTTAAGAACTTCTCTACAGGCCCACTGTGTGCTAGGCCGTTGGCTTATTTCCCCTCCCTATCCCCTTCATCATCATTCATTACTTTTAAAAACCCGGAATAATCATGTCGGGAGAGGTGCGTTTGAAGAAGCTGGAGAAGCTGATGCTGGATGGCCCGGCTCAGTCTATCGGCCAGTGCCTGAGTGTGGAAACACTGCTGGATATCCTGGTGTGCCTCTACGATGAGTGCAACAACTCCCCACTCAGAAGAGAGAAAAATATCCTGGAGTTTTTGGAATGGGGTAAGCAGCAAGCCTATTTTTATTTTTTTTATTTGCTGTTGTTTGACTCGTGCTTTTTTGGTAAGATGATAGGCTCATAATGTTGCTGGTGCAGTGGCCCTCCCTTCCCATCACATTCCTTTTATAGTAGCAGTGGGGCTCAGTTGGCCTCCCTAAAGCAAGGCCACACGTTTAATTAAATGTTTTATGCAGGAATCACACATGACAGCATGTTGAAGTTACCATTAAACAGGAGACAATAGACACATGGGAAAGGTGGTACCACGTCGTCAAAGAGTATCCAAATACACAGAAGCACATCAGACTGTAGTGAGGAAGAGCTTAACCAGGCCCACTCAGAGTTTGATATCAATCCAGGAAAGATCTCATAAAGGTGTCTTATCCTCCAGGCTACCATTTAATTATTACGAAAAAAGTACTCTTACATAAAGTGTATGCCTTTCTGTCATTGAACCAACCCTCTCAACTACTTTGCATAGCAGTTTGTTTTCCTTTTTTAAGGGCGTGTAGGTTGTTGATACCTAGCTGTGTCCTATCATTGACATTGTTAAAATAAAGAGTGATCTTTTGTTGTCTTCGCTGTAACATACCCAAAATATTTCACCCATGATTCAAACAGTTCCTAATAAGGAAGGTAGTTATGCAGCAAGAGGTTTTTCCCATTCCTGAAGGTTAGATAAAAACACACAGGAGGACCACACACACACACACACACACACACACACACACACACACACACACACACACACACACACACACACACACACACACACACACACACACACACACACACACACACTCTCTCTCTCTCTCTCTCTTTCTGCACAAATGATTGAGTTGTTGGTGTGTGACATCGGGGGTTTGGTTTGTGCATGAAGCAGGAATGTGAACAACTCACCTTTTTCTATCTGGTGCAGAGGCCCAGCTAGCTGCCGGAGCATGCCTGGCTGGCCTGCTTGTCTTTTAAAGCCCTGAAAGAAGTGCTGCCGCACTGTGAGGCAACACAGGAGTAAATCCCTGCCCTTCATCGAGACAAATAAAGGATACACCAGTCAGTATAGGAGACAACAGCATAGTGGAAAGAAGCTGTAGTTCTGCTTATTTGCTTGCATCTTTATGCTTTCTTTATTTGTGAAACAGCTTGAACAGGCAGCAGTTGTGCCTATTACAGAGAGGCAGTGTGAGACAGACAGGATGGCAGTTAAATCAGTCAAATGGTGGTTGCGTTTGGCTGTGGTTGCTCAGTTGGTTTACCCCACCAGCCACCATCTGGACAACCTATTCTGTGCTAAATGGAGCTCTTCTGGCTGGTAAAATACTGGAAGTGGGTGGATTTGGTTTCCCTTTGGAGCATCCTGTTTTTTTTTCTCCCAATTGTTAGTCCCCGGTCGATCAGCAAAGCTGGTGCTAAAAGGACTGGTGCCCTGTGATTGCAAAGTGGTGCCTTCATCCAGACATTTCCCTCTGTTGACACTAGAAACTCTGACGGAACTCGGCCAGACACAACACACAACATGCAGATGTGTCCAAGCTGTCGTGGTCCTATCGAGGTCCCATCGAGGTCCCATGTTGATGCCTGTAACTGCGTTCCGCTCTGGGGAGATTTACATGAAAAATAAGCCGCCTTTCACATAATATGTATTAGTTTAAATCAGTTGCAGAGTCTGTACCTAGTTGTCGATGAAACTGACTCTTTTGTCACCAAAGACTTTAAGGTAGACTGCATTAGTCAAGATTGGTGATATTAGATATTTTGGAAGTGTCACCATGTGAATATTGGCCAGAGACTCCCTTATGGCTTGAATAGAAAAGGGAAATAGGAGTCTTGATATAACTTGTTCTCCCAAAAGATTCTTAACCCCTCCTATTAAAGACAGTCATTACAAACAAGAGGTTTCTATTAAATGCTAGATTAACTTTTCTTACCAAGTAACTTAAGTTAACCTTAGATAACTGTACGCTTCTGGCATTAGCTAACAGATGTGGAGGAACCTAGCAAGCTTTAAAAGGGAAAATGTTTAGGATTTCTCAGCTGTTGCTAAAGACAATCATACTTGCTAAAAGGTTGACTTCAGTTTATTTTGATCGAAAGTCTATTTTTTCCCCAAAGCAAGACAGCCATATAGGGTCCTTTTTAAAAAAAAAAAAAAAGGGTTTCTAAAAACAGTTCTTTAGTCTAAATGGTTGATTTAGGTATAGTATTTCGATAAATTGGGAACGTCCACATGTTTGTGTTCTGCATTCTGAACCTGCTCTCGTATTCTTTGAGTAGCACAACGTTATGAACCACCTTGAACAAAAAATGTTTTACCAGGGCTCACTGAGAAACCTTTAAGAACAACTTTTTAAACAGGTAATTCTGGGTAATGGGAACGCTATACCACTTCTTATGTTTGTTTTATGTGATTTGAATCATGATGCATTGTCCCAGTAAAGCATTTTGGGATATTATGTGCCTTTTTTCATTTTTACAACAAAGGAAAGACAGACTACCAGATATAAGAGCAGTAGCAGGAAACGAGATGTCCATTGTGCTGGAAGAGAAGAAATGACTTGCTGTAGCGTGGTTATAGCATTTTGATGATGCAGTCCAAATGTAGCGGACCACACCTTTTGTGATGTAACCATCCACAAAAATATGTTATCACTGGGGTCAAGTCTTGTCTTGTTTGTGAGAAAGAAAAATCCCGCTTCATGCAACACACACTTTCAAGTGTTTGGACAATTACTAGCTAAATGTTAGCTGAGGAAGTGATATAACACCATTCCGACCCCGTGTTTATACTTACAACAGAACCAGAGAGTGCACATGACAACTGCAGCCTATAAGGAACAGATTGGATCAGACGGATAGCATTAACACGTACTCAAAACACAGTCTAATCTTACACACAGAAAAATAGTTCAAGATGGGCTCCATGAAACCTAAGACCTCTTGGACTTGTGATTGATCTGCCTTTGTCAGCCGCTTAGAGGCTACAGTTCTGACAGGGAAGATGGTACCTGTGTACCCTTTTTGCTACAGCGGCACAACCAGGACAAAGGTTAAGTGATGTTCTCCTTTTGTCCTGAGAATGATCCAGACAAGAACATTTGTTTTGGGGTTGTGCTTTTCTTCTTGTTTGGTGACCTCATTGCAGCTGAAATAGAGACCCCTATATGACCTGCAGCCACAAGAGAAAGTACACTGTATCCTGAGTCCTTGCACAGCAGTCACTATGTCTATTAATTACACCAGCTCAGGCCTGCACTTGTATCTATTCTCCTACGCCAAGCTCAATGCAAGACACCAAAGTTATGTCAACATCTTCCTGTTTTGTGTTTTTATCAGAAGTATTGCAAATATTTGTGGATGATTGATGAGGTTTATTAGGTCATTCTCAAGTTGATATTTGTATTTTGTGCCTCTACTGGGACATGTCTCCATGCTTTAATGTTCAAAACGCTCTTTATTTTTCTCATTCTGCCTGTACTGCAGCACTTCTTTTCACCTTCTGTCTGAAACCAGAGCCCAGTGTGCTGTGATTGGTTAGCTGGCCAGCTCTGTTGTGATCGGCAACCACTTACAGATGTCCCGCCCCTTAGCCTTTCTCGTACAATGTGTTGTAGCGCTAGGCTATAGAAGCGTGCAATACATAGTGATGTCACTAGGTTACGGTAGTGAACCAGGCAGTCCATGGAGGTTTTTCAGGCAGTGGGGGGGGGAGTGTGTGGGAGAGAACTTTGGGATTTTAGTCTTTGCAGACCATTTACATGCATAGAAACATACAGCTCTGGGACAACTGCAACATTATCCGTTTCTCTGGTTTTACTATTTATAGGTATGTGTTTGATTAAAATAAAAATATATATTTTATTCTATAAATACTGACAACATTTCTCTGTGTTGGAATTCAACGGACACTGGAATGGCTGCCATACGTGTAGAGATTGAGATTTATGAAAAATGTGGAGTGGTCTCTTAATTTTTTCCAGAGCAGGAAAGGGAAAACCCCCAAAAGCACAATAGGACCTCTTTCAACTTGTAGGTGTACCAACACATTCTCAGCTAGGAAGTGAAAAATGAATATATGAATGATTATTTTGGTTCCTTTCCGACCCTTGGTTCATGTGGTGGGATTTTAGTGTTTTAGTACATTTCAGCACCAACAGTAAAGATTATTGTTTTTAAATCGGATTTCAAACTGACTATTAAGCTCCTCCTTATTTATTAGTTTAGCCGTTTGTTGGATGTCTTTAGTGTTCAGGGATTTAAGTTGTGCATCCATTTGTCATAGAAATTCTGTTTTCCTACATTTCTCCCTCATTTCCTGCTTTTTGTTTGGTCCTGATCCCCCTCCCTGTTTGGGGAAACGGATTGCCGGGCAGCTGTAGAAAGAGGGCAGCCATGCCAGCACTCAGTTGGCAAACATGGGGGGAGGGCATCTAACCTTTTCTCAATCCAGACTGAATGTTAGCCGGCAGTGGCCAGCTGTTCAGCTGCAGCTGATGGTGCTCCACCCTGAAAGGCTTTCATTGGCAGCATGCCTCACACAGTGGACACACACACACACACACACACACACACGCACACATACACATACACACACAAGTTCATATTGTGTTTTTCCTAAATAGGCTATCTCATAGTTCACCGACTGGAGTCCCTCCCTGTTATTCCCCGTAATTGAACAGACCAGAAGAGCTATGCTGTGCCTTTATGAATATGAGTTGTGTTCATTCCAAAGAAGACCTTTTTGTGTCACATGGTTTTAAATTCTGCTCGGACGCCAATTCACCCCACCATGAACTAACCAGGCTGAGTGAAAGGCTAGCACTTTAAACCTCTGGCTGCATACTGACGCTGCAGCTATAAACATGCATTTAGATCATTGGAAGCTAACGGATAGCAGCTGCAGAAACATCAGTCATCTCGTTTGATTAGCCCTGTTTAGCTCAAGGTAAACCAGGCAGGAAATGTCCTCTAGTGCTTTTATTTTTAAGCTTTGTTGGATATCAAAGACACAATGGAAATTGTCAGGAATGGTTGCTTTGTAATAATAATTTCTCCATAAAGACATGGAGTTACTGAAATGGTTGCTGGTGGTAATTGTTGTTGAGCTAGATTGCAAGGCAAGTCATGTTTATCTTTAAAGCACATTTCCACAACGGGGCAATTCAAAGGGCTTTACAAAAGATGTTAAGACAGTGATAAAATAAATACATTTAAAAACTGTTATTAAAAAGCCAAGATAATTCAAAGCAAAACAAGCCAACAAAGGTTAATACAGGTATAAAATACAACAATGAAAGTCACAGTTTGATATAATAAAAGGCAGCTGCAAACAGAATAGAATATTTCAAAATGTGGATGTCTTAAATTATAAATCCAGCACTCAAATGTGAAAGCTGGCTGGGAATAATACATTGGCATCACAGTCAGTAGGAGATTTATGAATTCATTACAATTCTAATGTCAATATTAGTTTGTGACTTTAAGATCCTCTGCGGGCTGGACTTCTATCAGGACATCCTTGTCAACCCTCTTGTTGTTCTGCTGTTTCCTGTCTGGGCACAGAGGACAGGAAGTAACCACAAGGACTCGGTGAGCTAGTCCGGACCCAACGGGTACATGATGTCACACCAGGAAGTGGGACAGCTGAATCTCATTGTGTGTTCTGTGGCCCACTCGTGTCCAACTTTTTGGAGTTGTTGAAGGTGTGAGGTCACTAGCTTTATTTATTTCCTTTGCTGGTTGAGTCCTTTGCCTTTAATTTGTATGCATTCTGTTTGCTCATTTGAACATCTATGCTCTTTCAATCCTTTCACACACACAGGACACACACAAAGCCTTTGCCTTTGTCCTGAGTGGCCTCGAAAACAATCAGACATAACAGAGGGGCCCATACAGATCCTCTCCTCTCCTCTCCTCTCCTCTCCTCGCCTCTCCTCTCCTCTCCTCTCCTCTCCTGGTGTCCGCTACTGTTCCACAGGAGTTTAGTATCCCAAAGGGAGTAGTCCACAGCAATCTAAACAAGCCTGCCTACGAATACAAATAATGAAAGTAATTCATTTACAGAAGATCAGTTATCAATAGAGTGGTGCTGGGATGACGTATTTCTGTAGGCCAACCCGGAAGTAAACTGCGCATAGGTTCCTTTGACAAAAAAGCAATGTGATTTCTCCATAGGATTTTGGAATATTGTAAAAAATTAGCTCTGTGGAAAACGAACCTGTTTTATAAATGCATGTTTTGTTTAGCCGGATAATCTCCACATTTCTACCCTACTTTATCATTTTTTAATCATAAATCGAATTGCCAGAAGCAAAATGCTAACGGTATGCTATATACAGACGAGCAGGGTCACAGGACTTCAACGTCACGCCGACTTAAAATCCTTTCAACTGACTTTCGCACTTGCATATTTTAACAAAGCTTTTCTTTTTAGTCATACTGAGTTTAACTAGAAGCCATGGCTCTAGAAGAGGGCAAACACACTTAGCGGGAGTGTTTGCGTGTTCGGTGTAATGATGTACAACGTCCTTGACAACTTCTGTAATCCTATTCAGCCACTTGTTAACAACCATCGTTTTTCAGACACATAAACTCTTCAAGAATCTCCAGTGGGGGGGGTCACTGCTGATGTATTTAATGTGGTAGAACAACACGTGATCCGTCTCTTAAATTTGTGTCAACCACAGAAAAGAAAAGGAGTGAGCATCTTACCACAACCAGTAGCCTTTTTTATCGTGTTTTTGGTTAGATCAGGGGTCTCAAACTCAATTTACCCGGGGGCCGTTAGAGGTAGAGTCTGGGTGAGGCTGGGCCGCATCAGGTTTCCCACAAGAAAAGTACTAACAAACATTCCAATGTTATCAAATGTCTTTATTTTTATTTTTTAACACAAAATAAGATGAAAAAATAAATTAACAAATTCATAAGAAAAAAACCAATCAATCAGTAATAAATAAATAAAATGAAAATAATAATAATAATAATACAGCAGATATAGAAGACTGAAGAAACCACATATAGTTGCTGAGAATTGTAATTATTATTATTCAGATTCAAATATCTGTATTAACAGTTCTTTAACATTTCACTTTCTGAACATGAATGGAACATTGAACATAAACTGTTCTGAACATGGCTTCTTCTGCCTACTTCTTGCTGCTAGAGATCTGGCAGCGCTTCCTCTCGCATAGCCGAGCCACATTTGGCTTAAGCAGGGATGAAGCAGTTGAGACCCTCAGTAGGGCTTGAAGATGCTCATCAGTAAGTCTGGACCTGTACTTGGACTTATTGAAGTTCAACGTAGAGAACAGCTTTTCGCACAAGTATGTGCTCCCCAAAAGACACATGGTCCGCTTGAACATTCGTGAAAGCTCAGGGAAGCTGGGGGTTGAGTTGCACTGCAGGTCAATGAGCTCCATTTGAAGCACAGGAGGGGCAGCTTGCACATCAAAGGAGAAGGGGTCCGCAAAAATTTGAAATGTGGCTCTGTGCGTCTTGAAGTCTGCAAATCTGTGATCAAATTCCTCCTGTAGCTTCAAAATGACCTCCACATACTCCTCACCACTGAATGGTGTGCCTGCATCCATGAGTGCCTTGCATGCTGGAAAATGGCAAAGGTTTGTCTGAGAAAGCTGGGCTTTCCATAACATAAGTTTTGTAGAGAATGCTCTCACGTTGTCATAGGCAGCACTAACAAGTTGCCCCTGGCCTTGTAACTTCTTGTTCAGCAAATTAAGCTCATGTGTGATATCAACAAAAAAAGCTAAGTCCATGAGCCATTTGGGATCACTTAGCACAGGAACAGCAACCCCATCTTTCTCCATGAAGGCTTTCACTTCCGCTCTCAACTCAAAAAATCTCTTCAACATGTTTCCCCTGCTGAGCCAACGTACCTCTGTGAAGTAGAGCACATCCCCATATTCTGACTCCATTTCCTCTAAAAATAAGCATGGAACCTTCTGTGCTTTAAGCCCCTGGATCTGATTTGGTTGATGCATTTCACAACAAAAGACAAAACATTGTCAAACTTCAGGCATTTGCTGCAAAGAGCCTGCTGATGGATAATGCAGTGCAGAGCAATGGCCTCCTCCACACCTTCCTCTTCCAGTTTTTTTTCCTGGTGCCACCAGTCCATTTTTCCTCCCTGTCATTGATGGCGCTCCATTGGTTGTTATTCCAACAAACCTCTTCCATGGCAAACCGGCATTCTCAATGGCATCACACAGCTGGTGAAATATCTCCTGAGTGGTGGTCTGGCCATGCATTGGAATCACTGTGAGCAACTCCTCTATGACTTCAAAATTGTCATCAACACCACGGACATAGATTGCGATCTGGGCAGTGTCGGTGATGTCTGTGGTCTCATCAAGAGCGACTGAGTATACACTGAAACATTTTGCTTTCTCACACAGTTGATCATAAATGTCACTTGACAGGTCAGAAATGCACTCTGCCACGGTGTTGGCAGAAAGGCTGATGCTGCTAAACTGACCTTTATTTTCTGGACAGACAATACTTGCAGCCTGTAATATACACTTTTTGACAAATTCACCTTCTGTGAATGGCTTTCCTGCTTTAGCAATCATCTCACTAACCACGTAGCTAGCTTCGGCTGCTGCATCATTCTCTCTGGTTGCTTTCTTAAAGAAATCTTGTTGCCTCAGTAGATATGTTTTAAGATTAGCAACCCGGTTGGCTCTCTCATCTCCCTGGTATTTTGCATACTCCTCAGCATGTCTAGTTGTGTAATGACGTTTCAAATTGTATTCTTTGTGCACTGCAACTTTCTCTGTGCAAATAAGACACGTCGGGATGCCCCTGTGTTCAACAAAGAAATATTGCACTTCCCACTTTTCCTGAAATTGTCTGTGCTCATCACCAACCTTTCTCTTCACTGCAGGCTTTGAAAAAGACATGTTTGGGGCTGTGTAATATATATTTCCACTTGGTGTCACTGTCGCGTTGAAGTTTCAGTGTTTAGCCGCTACGTCTTTTCCGCTTCTTTTTCTGTCCCGCTGAGCAGCAATTTCCGCGCCCGCCTCCGCTTCTGAGCCCGCGGCCGATGTCCCGCCCCCGAGAGCAATATACCCCACCGTGATTGGTAGGTTCGTTCAGCTCTGCACACAACACTGAAAAGTGCCATTCGTATCAAACTCGCGGGCCGCACTAACATTAAACTTTCATATTGAGGTGGGGCCCGCACACTATCGTCTCGAGGGCCGCAGTTGGCCCGCGGGCCGGGGGCTTGAGACCCCTGGGTTGGATGCTTAATATAAGGTCTGTGGTTACAAGTTGCTAACAATGTATGATTATTAAGGGACACACCGGTGGTAGCAAGGATAGGATTTTCTGCAGGCCATCCTCGGATTACTTGGACCTTTAGAATAATGCCTTGGAAATTTCTCCTGGCATTTGCAGCATCTGGGCATTTCACAGATGGCCTTAAAAAGTCAATCTGTCTGGGAGCTTTGTAGGCAAAGAAATGCCTGCTGCTAATTGTGATGTGTCATCACAAAGTGGCAGGGGAAGGGTTGGCTTCCTTTCTTCAGGTCCCAAAGGACACACTGTAGCACAGGTCATTAGCCAGGCTTTCAGGACCCTCGGGATCTGACTGCAAATGCCCCCCCCCTTCCCTTTTTTCTTCACCTTCACTTCCTTTCATCCACCCATATCTTTTTTTCTTCCTACCTTAGTCTTCTGCTGCTCAGATGTCTGTCCATCACTGGCTGAAGAAAATAAACCTGCTGGGTTTGCTCATTGTAGTGTTTCTTTTTCTACTGCAGCTTTGTTTTAAATATCTGTAGGTGGATCTTTTTTGAGCATGAAGTTCAAGCCACATGCTCTTGCATTAGTAAAAGTTGCGTGGTGAATTATGTGTTCACCTCTATCCTCAGACTGGACAATATATTGATGTAATATATCAGAAAATATATCGACTTAGATTTTGGTATTCTAACATTGTAAATGTTGTGTTTTCCTGTTTTTAAAGGCTGCAGATGAACTTTTCTGAATTGACCAGATTATTCTAGCTAATCCAAATATTTGACTTCACTTACTTTGTTATCGTGTTAATATTTGGTGAATGCATCAAAGGTCTACCCTACAATATTGTCACATTATGCATCAATATCAAGATATTTGGGCGAAAATATCCTGATATATTTGTCTTGATATCACCCAGGCCATTTCTTGTAGTGGATATCAAGCTCCGGAGATCAACATGCAAGATGAGTTTGATTTCCCAGAAAGTCTAAGAAGCTTTAGTGCTACTTCTAACACTTCTAATCATTTGTGAGTGTGTCGATCCATGCATACTGAAGGACAAGATGTTGGTCCTCTTTCGCTGTAATGACCCTTTAGCTAAGAGGAGTAAGTTGTCCTTTTCGTCAGCCATCCAAGTCTAGGACCACGCTCTTACAGATAGATGGTACAGACAAAGCAATAATGTTCCTCACAAGATTTTATTATGCTGTTGAGGGTCAATTTGGGAAGGCTGCATGCCCTGTCCTCTCGATGAACCACAATGGACCAAAGTTGAGTGTTGTCTCTTCCCATATTCACACACATCTTAGAGTGTGTATCAATGAAAGGGAATGTATGTCCACTGAGCAAGATGTAAGGTAAAGCCAATTCAACTGATGGCAGAATAATGCCCAACACCTGCTTTTAATTTCATAAAACTGTAGGTGATCCATAGTAATTACAGCAGAAGATTAAAGGGATACTTATAACGCGACTATAATCAATATTGTGTTAATAAGAATGGATCTAAATGGCTATGTGTAATAGTAAAGGGATTCTTTATAATGACCAACCCACACAAAATTATCATTCGACTCAAATCGGCTTTGGACTAATGGTTTTGTTCTGGCACAAACCTTTGCTTTTATTATTTCCTCATAGTTAAGTGAAAACGTTTCCAAACCAATTCCTCAGAACCAAACAGCAGACACAAATTTGGCAAAAAAATTGGAAAATTACACTTTAGTATATTAATAGCCAGGTTCTTATCTCAGGAGTTGGAAGTTACCAAACCAGAGTTTATAGGCGAATGACTATCGGACTTTAGAGCCATTTAGTGATCTCTGGATTATCGGGAGAATTACATTTTTGGAGTTTCCCTTTCACGCATGTAACAATTAACAGGAGATGGTCCGTTTTTAGAAGTGTTCTCAACCTTTGCAAATATTCAGTTTTGTTTGGGAGATGGGTGGCACCTTCTTAGAGCGAGAAAAAGGCACAACGTGACGTGGATTATACTTAATTTCTCACAGCTCGTCCTGGTAATATCTAGATCATTTCAGGGATGCGGTCAATGCGTCTCCAAAAACGCTCTTCTTTTTAATGTGTAATATATGAGACTGGCTTCAAATAGGGATCGACAGAAAAACAACATAAAAAACTTTCAAACCTGAAATTCAGCACACTGTACAGTCAAGCTTTATTTTCATTATACCGCAAAAACCTCCCAATGATGATACGGTTCAGTAGCAATGTCTCACATGAACTATGGATTCTATTATAATAAAAATATGACCCAAGAATATATGTGTTGTGATACACTTTTGATGTGGAAGGAAGGAACATACCCAATTTAAAGAAAACTTTATGTTTAGCCGCTGTTAAATCTAGGGATTAGGGAATTTAAGACTTTGGGCAGTGGCCATACACACAATTTGGCATCTAGTATGTAGTAAATCTAATAGGATGTAAAAGCAGATTTCTGATTTCATATTGGATATATAAAACTCATTGTAGGTTCAGCGCAACGTTTTTATTCCTATAAATCTATCAGCATCTATGGAAGTGTGCCTGCTCCACCGCCGCCTCCCCCAGGATAAAACCTATTAGCAGCTCTTCAAACGGGGGCCCTCAGGAGTCTTGCCATGGCACCTGTTCATAAATAACATAGAAGAAAATGGCAGCAGTGGATCTTCTCTGCCCCTTTTTGTTTCATTCTGGAGTTCTCCCTGCGTTCCCCTCTATCACAGGGTGTTTCATGCAGAGAAATAGCGAGGCACAGAACCCCTTGGATGGGGGGTGTTGCCAGAGGACTTTCACTTGTCTCTGCTTTAGGCGTGAACTTACTGGGCATAGATTGCTGCAGGGATGTTGTATTTTTGTAAGCTCATCTGTATGTTGGCATTGCAAGGGTCCCACGACAAAAAGCAATAGGATTTTTCAATTGGATTTAGGGATACCGCAACAAAATGGATGTAGTAAACCAGTGATTATGATACTTTCAGGAGCAGGTTAATCTCCAAATAGCTGTTTTATCAGTGTGAATGCCGCTGGCGGGAGTGAAAAACAACCGTTACGCTATCGGCTTTGCATCACTACTAAGTTCAATATGGCCAATGACTTTGACACAGAAGTTTAGACATTCATGAATGGGGCATCTACTGACCTTTATGTTGTAGAAAATCAATCTGAAAATCTCTCAAGTCTTATTTCAAGGCATCTCATTCAATCAATAAGCAGTTGAGGACAGAGCTGGAAGTACTAAAATGCTAACTAATGACTCATTCCTGCACCACTCAATTCTACCATGGACATTATAATATTTATTTCAGTATTTTCTGTTTTATATGTCTTTGGACATGTTGCTGTTGTTGTTACCATAGGGTATTGCTTCGTGCTGCTGTTAGTTTGGAATGTTCCTGTTGGCTTTAGCACGGGAAAAGTTAGCATTTATTTGAGATTCTTACTAGTAGTCGTTCTACTTCAGTGTAATGTTGTTGCTGAACATGATGCTGCTATTCTTCCTTGGTCCTCTAAAGAAAGCTGTTACCTTTTGCTACCTTGTTTGAGTTAGCATTTGCATCACATCGAATGCATCGAATTCACAAAACGTCCATATTTGATTTGATAACCACATCTCATGAAACGCTGAAAAAGCTAGTGAGAAATCTGCCAACCTTTGTCACGGCTGCCTGCTTTATGTCCCTCTGCATGTGCCGTATCTAGTGCATCCCCTGGCTGCATTGAGCAGAGGGCTCAGCTGTGTGTGTGAAAAGTGCTGACTCAGGCCACAGCCCCTCATGGCCGGGCGGCCTGTGGAATTTGGAGCAGAGGTGCAATGTTAGAGAGAACAGCAGCTGTTTAGAGGCCAGGTCCGCCTCTTCGTCCACCAGTGCCACCCGCCCCATTCACCCTGTCTGTCTGTCTGTCTGCTCCTGCTATGTCTCGGTCTGACATTGTCAATTACTGTTCATTGCACTTGTGTCTGTAATGATGCACCTCTTTTTTTTGGGTCCTCTTTGTCTCAATATCATCCCTCTCTTTTACCCTCCTATATTCTCCCTCCTATATTTCCTCTGTTTGCTCTCTCCTCATGTCCCCCCCCCTTCCTTGCCTCCCGTAGCTCCTCTGCCCCCTCCCAGACTGCTGTATCCAAGCTTTGCCTAGTGACAGAGAGGTTGGCGCGTGAATGCATGCAGGGCATCTACCAGTAGTATCTTCTATCTTGTGTTGTGTGTTAGTGTGTTAGTGTGTATACTTATCCTTTTTTATTTTGTGTGTATGCGTATACTTTGTGTTGGTGCGTGCACAAGAAGCACACGAGCATAGGCAGAGTCGATCAGATAGACCAGTCTGACAGCACAGAGCCGAGCTGCATCCTTAATAAAGCTTTACTGCTGCATCCACACACATGCACAGACTTTGACCACCTGTCACGCTGTCATACTTGTTAAGGGAACTTCAAGCTAAATGGAAAGGTATTTGTTGAGGCTAAGTAAGGACTGCACACTACTGTGGCTAAATTAGCTGCTTAGCAAGACTCATCAGTCAGCAGTGCTGCAGCAAAGCATGCTCTTTTAAATCACAGTTCAGTTGGAAAATGTGGGCAAGTAGGTATTTGTGATGCAGTTTTAGATAATATAAAACAAATTACCCAGCATCAGTGCATAGCGAGATGCATTTCTATTAGATGCTTTTGTTGATGTACGCCTTGAGTCCATAAATAGGCAAATATCACCCCTGATGATGATGATGATGATGATGATGATAATAATAATAATATATCACTGATTATAAATGGCCGGCTTCTCTGCTGCAACATTACCCCCTGGGACAGCTATTGTTATTCAAAACAGTGCTCAGATGCCGGTCTTTTGGAACGAAATGGACTGGATCAAGTTATTTGTAGTGCTGCAGTGTGAGCAGGTCAGCTGGTCTGGGTTCTTACGCCATGTTTCAACTGCATGGTGGGACTCTGCTCAGCACCACTAGCAATTGGCATCGGGTGTTTTATCCTGTTTTGTTTTTCTACATGACCCTGATATGTAGTTGGGAATATCAAATGATCAGCAATGATCATCACCACCGTGAGCAGGGCCGATGATCTCAGGATTATTGTTTGTCTTTGATGATTTTTTTGTTGTTGGTTTATCTGTAAAGATTATTTTACTATCATTATTATAAATATCATTATTAATATAAATATCATTATTATTATAAATATCATTATTATTATAAATATTATTATTATAAATATCATTATTAATCATTTGTTTTATTTGTACGAAGAGATTCATCTTTTACATTTATTTTGAACTCTGTATGACTTTCGATTAGCAATGTTTGCTAGAAAAGCTTTTATGCTTCTTCTTGCTCTTTTTGAACATGAACTTTATTATTCATACTTTGTTTAAAAAATCTCAAAGTTTTGTAGGCTTCCTTTTTTGCATACCGAGTGAATACCACATTTTTGCCACAATTGACGTTTGCTTGGCTATTTCAAATTTGGCGGGATGTCTTGTGTCGCCTTAGTGACAATTCTCTCTGACCAATCAGTGGTCTGCAGTGTTTTGACTCCACCTTCTAGTATTGGCTTTTCCAGCTTAGAACCTTGGTGGTACGAAAAAACCTTTTATCAACTTCTGATAATAAACAACCAAAATAGTAGACTTCTATACATACTGTAGCATACAGTGAAAATGAGGCTGGACTTTGGTGCGCCTACGATAGCAAGTTATTACTTCACTTTTTATGCAATGCGCATTCTGTATAAATTCAAATGTACTTTTTTGTTTTGTCAACACTTAACATTAAAGAAAAACATTTTTTGACTCCTGTGAATTGTTTTTTTCCGTACGCCGTATCCGGCAAACCCCAATGGACACATTAGCACTCAAACTTGTATTTTATGGCATTTCTGCCTAATTAGCGAATGAGAGAGGAGATGTGAGAAATTAGGCAAAGAGTGTGTGAGAGATAGAGAGATGGGGACTGATTTTAAAATGGTTGAAATGGATTAAAGGAGCCCACAGTGTTGGCTTAGATGCACTGAAGGAGACATCATTGGCAGTCAGCTCATGTCTCTGTTGTACTCACTGCTGAATACCAGCCGACACTGATAGAGCGGCGACCTTGGCTCGTGGTGCGGTGGCGAATTTGACGGTGACCTGATCTATTTTAAGACCCATCTATATATCCACACCTCTGCATGTCTCTTGTACTCACTGTTCTGACCTTCCTGTCTTTTATAGTGGAGACGCATGACTCAAATACTCCCCGATGAGCCAGTCAGCAAAATTCATCCATCTTCCACCTGAATGGCCGTCATTCACGCCGGTCGCTCTCACATGCAACTGATCTGATTGTCCCTCCTTTCTTCTGTCTGAATAACGATGTTGTCTGGGTAGATTCTCATCGCCTGACAATCTGTTTACACATTCACTCACAAGCATCTTTTCCCCTCGGCGTTGTGACATGCTAACAGCGATTTAGCGGCTTTGTGGTGTTGGGCTTGAAAGTGGTTTTGTAGGAGAGAAACTGGTTATATGCACAACCTGAATGAGTGCTAAATAAGTGGGTGTTGTGAAAGTACATTTCAGTGAATTTGATGCTGTTTGACTAGCCCACAATCTTCTTAATATGTCTCTGGTGTAGGGGGGGAAATCCTGTGGTCGCTGCGATTGTCATCTCAATTGTCTTCCACTGAGTCGTCACCATTATTCACCTTCTATATATAAAGAGCTGCCTCACACTGTTTCCTCCCTGCGCTGAAGGTCATGACACAGACACAACACATGCTTCTGATAAGTAAATTCCATCAGCGCCAAATCCAATATTTCCGCCCTTAGGCCTTTGAAATAAGACTAAACAGGGCCACAGTCACTGAATTTATTTTCTCCCTTCCTGTTTATTGATTAGTCATGTTTCACAGAAGTTTGTAGAAGGGGATTCATTGGGAAATCAGTTAAACATAGCCTCATTTCTATTTGAAACTAATAAAAAGTGTGTTTCATTATTACGGAAGCACACAAACACACGTACCAGACATCCTTCCTTACTAATAGCCTTGATACCTTTCAATCATAAACTATAAAATTGCGCCATACTTCAAAATGGTCCTAGGGTGAAACATGATCAGGTTTTTCTGTCCAAAATACTTAATGAACTGATATTCAATAATAATGACTTTCTAAATGCTTTAGCCCCTGTAGCTAGAGGCCTTGCCTTTCCATAATTGCCTTGTTGGGTTCCCATCTGTTTTCAAAATGCCTTATTTGTGCAAATCTGTTTCCTCCCCAGACTTAATCCTCTTACAATAAGGAAATACCTCAAATGAGGCATTTCCATTTATCATTCTAATGATATTCTCTAGGTAGGCAAATAGCTTAGCAGGGGAGCTTATTAGCCTGACTTTGAATCGCCGAATGCAGTTACGGTTTTCTCTGTTAGAGTTTTTGGATAATTAAGTGTACAATTTGCAACTTAACTGCAACTTGCAACGCATGTCAAGGTTTCGCAGCAAATATGGAAAAAAATGGATCCTTAATTTGGTACTTTCAGTCAAATCTTTAACAAACCGTAAATTGAGTAATCTCACTCTCAAATATGCAATTAATAGTAAGATTGATTCTTATTTCCCATCTTTTCAATCAGTTTATCTTTATTAACAAATATGTTTTTGTAATTAATCATCAAGACAAGGTGGATATCCCAGTCTTGATGGGGGATTTTATTAACGTTACCCTCTCAAGTAGTGCTGTTGGTTAATGATATGGTATTTAACTTTGGAGGTAACCCTTTGCTAGCATAAATACTGCAGGTAGATAGCTATAAAGCTAGACATGCTATCCTAGCAGCCTTTGTAAGAGAAGACAAACACACTGGTTAATCCATTACATACGCATTTCCAAACATACTCCCAACTATTTAGATGCCAAGTGTCACTTTTTACTACAGCCCCATACATACCACTTTATCATGTGGAGAACTCCAGGGCTTGGCATGCTTTGTTTTGTTACAGTTGCTAAGCTATGATGCACAATCACTGTTTGGAGTAGGAGTTCAGTGATCGCTCAAGTGGACATGAAGATTCTGTCATTTATCCAGATCTGAATTGAGGTTCTTCCTTTATTGTTTGTCATTTTTGTGCAGACTATAGTATCCATTTCTGTGTGAGGAAGATTAAACCCAGAGCCCCTAAACCTGTTCCTCAATCTGCAGAGGTGGAAGAAGTATTCAGAATCTTTATTTGAATAAAAGTACCAATACATTATTGTAAAATACTTAATTACAAGTAAAAGTCCTGCCTTTAAAATCTTACTTAAGTAAAAGTACAAAAGTATTATCAGCAAAATCAACTAAAGTACTCCTTGTGCAAAACAAAACAAAATGCCGTGATTGTTTTATGTGTCAGTTCTAGATAATATTGTGTCACATGACTTAAACATTTTCTTTTTGAATTTGACTCTTTTGTGACTTTTGGAGATGATATTACCCCCAAACTAAAGTCCCAGGTGTAGATGCTATGTACCGGTATGTGTGGTATCCGTACCGGTCCCTGGTGAGTTTCTACATCATATCCAGCCACCACTGTTGAATCAGACAAAGTGCAGCCCTGTGTTTAACAGCCTGTTGAGACGGTTTGTCCCATCACCTACATGTCTCAAGGCCTCGTCAAAACAAGCACCGTCCCGTGGTAGCCTCCCACGCTGACTCAATCTTCTTATCAGTGAGGTCATTAGTCTCGTAACCGCTATCTAGGTGTCCGCCCGCTACTGTACGGCCGCTGTTTGTTCTCCCAGCTTACACCTGAGCTCATGGATAAGTCTTAAATGGATAAGGCTGTGCGGCTAACCCTTGGATGGACCATTTAATTGGGCAGCCAATTAATCGGGGAAAAAAAAGGAAAATGGTACCACTTGGATTTATGAATGGATGCCAATATTGATCTTGGTTGGGACAGTTGTTTGTGTGGTTTAGAAGATTATTAGTCCCATTTTACTTCTAGTTCTTCCTACATAACATGAAAAATAACCTGCCTAAATGTGATCTCTGCCTGTCAAAAGGTAATGAACCTAGCACTACCACTGTGCCTTCCCTTTGAAATCCAATTCATTTCTTTGAGTGGTCCCCTGTGTAGCTTTCTCCTGCTCCAAAGGGAAGGCCCGTCCCAACACGCCCAGCTGTTTCCACATGAATATTTTCAGGATGCTTTTGCTTACAAGTTCCAGCACTGACGCCTTTTTTTCTGGAGGTTATAAGTAGCAACCAAGCTAGTTTTGTACTTTAGAGGTTTTCTCCAGATGTTCTTGCCCGTTAACTTCACAGCCTTCTCATTGTCTCAGTCAGTAGGGGCTTAGACTGGGAATCGTAGGGCCGCCGGTTCAAGTCCCCAAACAGACATGAAATATGGAAAGTGGACTGCTACTTGGAGAGGTCCCAGTTCACCTCCTAGGCCCTGCTGTGGTGCCCTTGAGTAAGGCACCGGACACCTCCAATCCCCCCTCCCCATTGCTCCCCGGGCGCTGCACAATAGCTGCCCACTGCTCCTAGTACTAGGATGGGTTAAATGCAGAGGACACATTTCACTGTGTGTGCTCTGCTGTGTGCATGTATGTGACAAATAAAGAGGGTTTCATCCTCCGATTCTATTATTCTGTTGTCACATAGGAGGCCACCACCTGCATTGGAATAGTGAACATTGCCGTATTAGCAAGGAGTCATTTTGTTATTGTGGGTTAAACGATGCAGGTGATAAGATTGTAAGATTTTCAGTTTTGCCTTTTGACAAACAGGAAGAGCTTGATTTCGGAAATTACCATTTAAAACAGACATTTCTACATTTCACTGTCGTGTTTGTGACTTGGTCTTTCAAATGACTCCATACAGTTCATGATCTAACGCAAAAACATCCCAGATGCGATTGAATGTTACATACATGTTGAACCACAGCATATTTAATTTAATGTCATCCAGCTGTGATGACATTTTTTTATTGAATGTTTTATTCATAAATGGGTGACCATGAACAAATTGTCCCCTCAATTTTTCCCCCAAATACTTCGCTAATAAACACTCTTTAGTTACTGTAATATTTTCCTTTTTATTCTCGTTCCCACCTGGACTACCTGTCCTTACCCTTGCTTTTATAGTCAAATCATCCATTCCAGAGAGTTGTGAATCATTCATTCATTAATTCATTAATTCATTCATACTCTGTGGATAATTGGGACATTATTGCACATTTAATTAAAACAAATCATAACCACCCAACCTTATTTAATGTTCTTTTTTCTTTACAAAACCATGGTCATTTTAAGTATTTAACACAAAAACTTGTAGCCTTCTATCTATCATTGTCACCTCCATGTTAGCCATAGCTCCAGGTCCTCCCTGAGCACACCCAGCTGGGCAGGTTTCCTGAGAATGAAAAGGATCTTTGGTTACCTCCATCATGACACATATTGCCACAGGGAGCCCGCAGCAGCACACATTTAACTCTGAATAGAAACAACCTGGGTCATCTGCAAAGGGCTCTGGCTGTTTCCTCGAGTCACAGCAGTGGGGGCGGTGTTAGCGTGTGGATACTTTTGTCTTTGCATATAGAGGGTGTAGTTTTACTGTCACGGACATCTCAGTGTTTTCTGAACTATCTCTCCTTCCACCCCTCGCTGATGTCTTATTCTCTTTCCTGTCTTCGCTCCTCCCTTCTTCACATTTCTCTTCCTACCTCCCTGCATTTTATCGCCTCTCCTTCTTCTCTGCCTTGTGTTTTCCTACCTTTTCTGTTCCATTTTAGTCTACTTTCGAGCACTGTGAACCCAGTAATATTGAGTACCCAAAGTTTATGTTCATAACGTTTAGAAACTATTGGATGCTAATTGAACAATGGCATACAGCGTTAATTAGCAAAATGACTTGTATTGACAATACTCCAACAATGCTCTGGCGAATTTGGAAAACATTGCAGTAGTTTTGGGCGTTATTGACGGTACTAAATCCATTTCTGACACTTTCAAGATCCAAGATGGCAGTTCAAACCAGGAAGTGGCCATATTTCAACTTCTGATGGGCCATGTTTGTGGTAATGTTGGTAAACTGAGCCTTAATATCGCTTAGTAGTTGTTTGGAGTCCATGCAAAAGTCCCGTATCTCCTCCAGAACTTTGGCTAAGCCCACTGAACTAGCGCTAGCTTCGCCATCTTGTACCTGTGTAGGTGAGCCGTTATCCGTGTTTTCTTCATTTACAGGTTGTCCATCAGCTTTTTTATTGGTTTCATCCCTTCTTCCCATTCTTGCCCCAATGCCAAGTCACTTATCCTCGAAGTTTGTTTTATTTGACGATCTTACGTGTTAATTAAATATTACTTTGTCTTAGGCTGCCATTCAGGGCAATGACGTCACCGGAACCCCTCCTGTTGGGCCATTTTTAATGAATTTTGAGTCGATTCTTAGGTTTTACAGGGACGCTGGATTGAACTGGATTCGATATTTAGCATATCTATCGTTACCGTTATAAACTAACCATCCTCCAAACCACCTCCAAAACCAATCAAATGTTGTCCAAATCGAGCAAGTTTGAAATATTGTGCTAATTGTTCAAATGACCCAACAATTGCAAATTAGCCTCCAGAAGTTTGTAAATGCTAGTGACCCATAATATACATTTCTTGCATAAAACATTCACATTACCTTCACAAGTGCACCGTGTTGCCAAATGGACCATTGTTCTATCCCCACTCTGTGTCTTGTGTTTTGTTGTCCCGTTCCTCCTTCCCCCCCTGTTTTACTTGAGACCAGGCATTCCCTTTCAATCAATGCCAGATCCATGTAAATATCCGTATTATTGTTATCCACTTCACATTTACTTTAAAGGTCTAAATAAATACCAAGTGGATGCTTTCATTCAGCTGGGTGGATCCATTTATAGTATGGGTGGTCCCAATGGGAATCAAACCCTTAAATGGTGCAATGTCAGTGCTGGGCTGTACCAGTCAAGCTGCAGAGGGCTGTAGCATAGCAACAACCCCCCCCCCCCTTCATTTTCCACCAGTGCTGACATCCAGAGGGGGGGAAAAAAGAGAGAGAGGATGAGCCCAGAAAAGGCAGTAGGAAAGTTGTGCTGTAATATCTGTCAGGATGTCGTGACATGTTGGTGCTGGAACACGGCCGGCAGTAAAGTCTGACTTTTGTTTAAGTGATTGGTGACTTTAATTTGACTTGATCTTTCAATTTATAAGGTGCTGCCTGAAGTTGACGAGGTGCCACAGAACGGCTACATTCTTGCATGAGTCAGCACGCCAACTTGGAGTTTTACACACTCGGGATTGGAAAATATTGTCCGAGTTGCAGAACATTCCCACAGCACATGCCCGGTATTCCTAGCTCTGGCTCTTGTGACCACCCTGTAGTGTTTTCCATCCAGGGTTCTGGCTGTGAGGGCGCTCAGAAGCTGCCATGAAGTGATTTGTTCTTGGGATGCAGCAACAAGTGTTTCTGATGGCAGTAAAGGCAGGATATTCATACAGCTGTCGGAGGCCGTTTCCCTGATGGCCACCAGCAGAGCAACTATTTCCAGAGTAGGGACGGAGGCACGTATAATAGATATTACTGGATATTAACCAGGACTGTCATCACAAACACAAAAATAGCTCGTGCCACCTTTTCAAATGAAATTCGCAGTACGTTTTTGGCCTGGACTGGTACAATGCATTGTATATGGTTATCCATCTGCAGTAATGCTAGCCAAAATTCCCTTTTTCGGCGAGTGCTCGTATATAACCAAATATCGGCTTTCTTCTTTTTTCACATTTCTTTTTAGGTATTTGTAAAACAATAATTTTGTAATATGTCTCTAAAATACAATTTGTATGCCGGGACATCTCGGCAGCACCATAAGACATTCTGAAATGTTTTTTCTTTAGTTTCAATTCTTTATTAAGGAGTGCAGAATCAACAAACAATACAAACATCTTTCAAATGTTTTGGTTTTCTTATTTTAGGAAGTTGCACTACTACCCCTCTTATGTTAAATACAAAAAACAGGCAGAACGAGGAAAAAGAAAGAGGTTGAAATGTTTTTTCTTCCCTAATTTGCGTTAACCAAACACCTCCCTTTTTACTCCAATTTAGATGTGTTGCACTGCTCCATTCTCATAAAATGAATTTGTCAATTGTGAAACCTTAGTTGATACTTTTTTGAAGCCATTCATAAAACTATTTTTAAAACATGTTTTAAAATACAGATTATGATATAATCTGTATGTAGTTTGCATAAGATCTTAATATCCTATGGCGATATAATAATAATCTGCATTATTTGTGATTTGAGGGATGCGTCACATGCCTTTCCTTGACATCTTTCAGTCTTATCACCTGCCCCCGTTGATCCTATCAATACCCAGCAGAGGAACAAAGCTGCACCTGGTGCTCCTACCACCTGCAGAGGGCCTGACTGAAGGAAACCCTGGCAGGCTCCTTTCATATTCTGTCTTTATCTGCAGATGCTATCGGGAGGCTGGGTTGACACAGAATTGTGTAAATCCACTTGTTTGTTTTGAGGGTTGAACAGGTCCATGTACGGGCTTGGGGATTTCTTTGAAGTACTGAGAATACTTCCTGTACAGATGCCAGAAAGTGATGTAGCCCTGCCCCTGCCAGGCACTTTATTCTCACGTTGCTGTCGCGGGTGTCACTACGGCACTGCAACACACACAAGATCCAAACCTATTGTTTTGTCAAGCCCTGCCTCCCCTGCTTTTCTTTGGTGGTTGTGGTGAACAATATTTTGGGAACATCCTGTTTGTGTGTTTAATGCTGTGGGGCGCAGATTGTTTAGTTAAAGGCCTCTGACCACTCTTGCTCTCTTATTAGAGTGACAGTACAAGAAAGAGTGACTGAAGAAGAGAGAAACACCCAGAGAAGGGGGTGAGACAAGAGTGTAGGAAAAGAGATGAAGGGATGGAAAGAGAGGGGAATGGTAGGGATAGCAGTGAAAGGAAAACGCCATTGAGGGGAACTTGAGGTTGGCTGTGGTTGAGGTGGGGGTGGGGGTTATTGCAGACAGACAGCATTGGGAATTGTGGTGTTGCTGGTGTGCAGCCTAGCATTAAATGCAATTTAATGCTCCGAGGCATGTTTATGTGCTATCTAAGTGATTCCCCGTTTGCCCTTGATGAATATCCGGTGCTTATTAAAGATTCAACACCGTACCCCCACCCCCAATAGTTGACACATATCATACATGGCAAAATCTGTGTCGGGGCGCTGTCAGTGCCTCTGGGCATAAAACAGCTGTGTCATACCAGAGCACGACACGGAAAAAGCTTTTATTGGGGTTGTTTGTGCCTCCCTGCTCACATCTGCCAGGAGAACCTCTGGCTGAGACATAAAGCGGCCTGGTTCTATTTTCAGCTGTAATTTAGGTAATTTACTGGATGTTTTTTAAACTACTTGCAATTCAATAGCTTAAAGGGCTTTTTGAAGTGCTTCTGGCACTGAATGTTGTTCCTTTTTAAGCACGATGTTGTCAGAATCACACAGCTTTTAGATGAGTCTTTGATGACCTTGGCTTTCTATTTATTCAGTCCGATTGATCTGGCTTTTATTTAACCAGGAAATACTTTTGCAACAAGGCAGCTGTTATTTCTAGGAGCAAAGCCATGTGTTTTTAGAGATATGGCATGGTAGGTCTGGAACAGTGGTATTTCTTTCAATTAATATCAAATTAATATGAATATTAAAATGATCATGGTGTTTCTTTAAGAGAGTCTGTACCAAAAAAAGAATGTTTTTTTAAAGATATTTTTTTGCCTTTAATCGGATAGGACAGTGGAGAGTGTCAGGAAAGTGGGAGAGAGACTGGGGATGGGATCCGGAAAGGACCACGGGTCGGGAATTGAACCCGGGTCGCCGGCGTACGGTGCAGGTGCCCCAGCCAGTTGCGCCACGGCCACGGCCAAAAAAGCAAAAAAAAAGAAGATTGTTTTTATTAAGAATGTAGAATGCTTTTTGTAAGCCGGGATATCTTTGCAACACTTCATCCCAATATTTTTACCTATTTCGCCGTCACTATACAGCCCCGGAGAAAATGAAGAGACCACTTCAGCATTATCATTCTCTCTTGTTTTATTATTTATAGGAATGTCTTTGAGTTAAATGTTTTTTTTTGTTTTTTTGTTCTCTGTGTTGGAATTCAAAAGACACTGGAATGGCTGCCATACATGTAGAGATAGATATTTTTGGTCTCTTCATTTTTTCCGGAGCTGTATTTTGTGCTAACTTCAATTTGAATATCCACATTCCATATTGCGCTTTTGACAACATTTCGATAACATTTTGCAGTACTAGTTAATGCATTTCTCAAGTATTTAGAAATAGAATCACAGGAATCTGATACAGGAGCGGGTGAAACCAGATTCAGTTTGCTGCTGACACGTTAGCTCTGTCCCATACCAAGGCCTTCTGAGTCATAAGATAATGTAACATCCTGGCCTGACCACGTGATTTCACAGGAAAGTGCAAGCTGATACATTTATTTAACTTAAAAATTGAGTAGGAGCATATTTTGTCATTAAATGCCGGATAATGTAGTAACTCATTGGATTGGGCACTGAATCATACAAATATCCGTAGTCATGACTGACCATTTATGACCTTGGCACATCGAGACCGTCGTTTGCTTTTTTTTTATGATGCAGAGCTTTTCCTCAGCAAAGGTTTACTCCCAGATTGCTGACGAGGTGTTCGCCCGCCACAGTCCGATGGAAGGAAAGGCCATGCCTGGGTCTCTTCCTCTCCTCTCTTTTCTTTCTCCCTCATAATGTCATATCCTGAAAAGACTCTCTCGCGCTCTCTCCGTCTCCCTCTCTCAGGCTACATTTTTGTGTCGTTACCTCACTGTGGTTGTAAATAATCCCCGTTATGGCTTCCAGATGTCCCTCCGTCCCGCTCTGGAATTGGGGATGGGGTTTGAGTGCGTTGCGGCTGTAAGGGTTGGACACTTACTGTAACTGGCTCAGCTGCTGACTACAGCCAAAGTATGCGATGACTTCTCTGCGTCTCTCTCTTCTCTCACTGTCCTGCCCAGTTCCCACGAGCTGAAGTTGATTTGATTTGAACTTTTCCATTCTTTTGGTTTCTGTTTCTATTTTTCAGAAAGAACGTTGAGTCAAACTGTGCAATATCAGTTAGATTGGTAATCTTGGCAATGAAAATATCAAGTCCAAGGATCTTTGAACAATGCAACAGACGATATATTTGATTTAGAAAAACATAAACGCAAAGTCATAGAGAAATAAACGTGCGCAAGAAAATGTTAACAAAGGTGCAAGTTAACTGGAGACATAATTAAGCCATACACATGTTAAATACAATAAGATACAATTCAAATCAGAATGTAAAATGTACAAATTAAACGGCAGAAAATAATATCATACCATCAAAAAAATAGTATACATATCATATAAAAAATATGCAACCCACCTTAATTATGTGCTTCCTTTAGCTTGTGGACAACGTTGAGACTGAATTAAAAGCCATTCTATTTATTTCATACATACACATACAGCTCTGGAAAAATATCTTTCCATTTTTAGTTATTTGTGTATTTCCCTTTGTCTCCTTTTGGTTTTCTTTTCTGTCTGTCCGATGCCTCTTTATTTATTTTTCTACTCTTCATTTTTCCCCAACTGAACTTGTTTCCACTATAGCGGAAATGCAAAAATGACACACTGGTATGTAGATACTTGGAAATGCATGATTCATGTAGCACGTACAAATTAGCTTGAAGCCACACAAACAAACAGTTCCTTCTTAACATGCACATGATGTAAGGTTGGATAAGGTTACTTGTGCTGTGGTTCCTTTGCATGAGTAATTCTGAAGTTAGATCTGCAATTTTCAAAAGGGGAAAAAAGCATTGTAACATGTTATGAACCCCCGCTCTGTGTGGGGACTTTGACTTTCTAACCTCTGCAGGGTGTTACGCACATCTGCTCTGGGACTTTAGGAAAGTATTACTCACACTGTATGTGTCAGGTGACTGTGTTTTTGTTGTCCTGTGATCCTGACCTAAGTAGTGGGTGTGCCGTTTAGCACAAAAAACACACAACGTGACGGACACACCCACAACAGTCCCTAAACTCCGAGCATAATTGCAGTGTATTGCAATATTTCAAATTTGGATTTTACATTTTCTGAAAATAAAGCTTTAAAGCAGTTTACCAATCATAATAGAGCCGGCCAGTTAACCAATCAGAGCAGACTGGGCTCTGGTTTTGGACAGAGGGTGAAAAGAGGGGCTTCAGACCATGCAGTATGAGGAAAAATAAAGAGCTTTTTGAACATTAAAGCATGGAGACATGTCCCAGTAGGTGCACAGCATAAAAGTATGAACCTGAAAATGAGCATAATGTTACTTTAAGTCTCAGGCTCCGCCCTAACATACACTGTACTCGACACAAAGGTAAAAAACACAATAAAATAGTGCAATAGAAAAAATGGTTCAAGGACATTTCAGGAGTAAGAAGAACATGTACATATAAAAAGGACAAGATAAGACGGAATAAATACGGGACACTGTAGTGACACACAGAATGCATGCAAACATTGTAAAACTTGCTACACCCATGACACACATATTTCAGATTTCACTTGAACACACCCTGGAGACATTACATGGAAGCGCCCCATGCCGAGGCCTGTTGTGAGTGTGGAGCGTATCATTTGTGGCCCGCTGCTAAGTGAACACACTCGCCTGCAGTTACCAAGTTTCACACAGATACGACTCTGACTTCTCGTGTCGGTGTGGACCAAGATGGGCCTGATAAGCACTCAGCATTTTGGGGCTAAACCAGTCTGGCTATGTGGATTAGCTGGCGTCACTCGTGTTTTTCCAGTTTCACTGCCTCCTCAGGCTTGCTGCCCAACATGTGTGTTTTGCAAAGTACATGCTCCACGTGTGTCTTTATCTATACTTGTGTTTTTGTCTTCCTGTCTATGTACTGCAGATGGATGTCTTCCCCACACACATTGATGAAAGAAGTACTCAGATCTTCTATTTAAAAATCAAAAAAAGCAACATTTATTTATATATAAAGAGGACATATGATTCTGATTTGCAGGTTCATATTTGCATGTAGTGTCTCTACTGGGACACGTCTCTGTGCTTTAATGTTCAAAAAGCTCTTTATAGTCTCATACTTTCTGTACTGCACCCTTTTCACCCTCCGTCTGAAACCAGAGCCCTGTCTGCTCTGATTGGTTAGCTGGCCAGCTTTGTTGTGTTGCATACTTATGTCATGATGTTATGTTAGTATATATCTTAAGTATAATCAGCAAAAGTAGTTTTTTGTATAAAAATGTAAAAAAACAAATAAAAAGCCTTTAAATTATTTAAAATAAATCTAAAAAATCTGTACTAATTTTCTTTAAGTCTGCAAATGTTTTTATTTGTATTGTTCACCTATTTGTGTTTAACATGTTGGCTAATTCAGTTTATTACAAACCATTCATGAAATTATTTTTCTTGTATATCTTCCAATTTGTATATAACTAGAGCTGTAGGTGCAGTGAATTGTTGTGAAGTTGAAGAATAAAATAAAATAAAATAAAATACTCAAGTAAAGTAAAAAGTACTTCTTATTTGTACTTAAGTTTGATATTTAAGTAAATGTTCTTTCAGCACTGCTCACAGAGCCTACGCTTCATCAGTGTGACTGACAGCATCATTTTCCAACCTTGGCTCTCTTGCTGTACACATTGCCAAACTCTTATTCAAACAGAGAGCTGCAGTCATGCTAAAGCTTACACACTTTCCCAAACGTTGCCAAGGGTTCCTACCACACCTTGTCATAGCAACAGTTGCTATGTTTAGGCCCACCTGTATGTTTTGCCAGTGAGGTAAAATGCATGAGCACACTGTATGGTATTTCTTCTTCTCTGTTGTAAAAAAGGGATGCTATGAATCCATCAGCGCTGCAGGAAAGTACAGACACATTGATCCCAGAGTAAATGTGGTGGAGCTTAGCGAGTACAGGCCGTTCTTGTTTTATGTGTTGACCCCAGCCTTCTGACTCTGGGCCTAGTATTTCCAAAACACTCATTGAATTCCATTTATAAATGACAGGCCATGATAACAGGCTAATAGCTGCTGTGTGCTTCGATAACCCACCTGCTGCCTGACTTACAGCCAATGATTTCCCCTCTCCAGATAAGCAATTTATATAATCTGTGGTCTTTCTGCTAAGGCCAGAGGAAAACATAGTTACCAATTATGTGTCAGATGTAGTTGCGGGGATCTAGATCCAACTATGTGTGCACATATCTGTCTCTGTTTGTGCTTTGTTGTGTATAGGGCCTGTGGGCTCCTGGCTCACAGATGAAAGACATTTCTCATGTGGCTGGTTTAGTGGAGCTCCTGAGTCAGCATGCAGCTACTAATCAGTGTTTTCTCCCGCTCAGCTAGCCTGACTCTGATCCCCCTACTCTTTGACCTGCAACCATGTTAGCTTTTACCTGTACGCGTGAAAACAGAAGGGATCCAGATTCTTGTATTTTAACCTCTAGCTGTCGAGTTCAGAACTACCACGGAAAAATCCTGCCTTATCAGGTCAGTTTGGATGAAAAAGAAGGGGTGATGTAGTAGAGCAATTTACATTACAAAGGGATGGTTACTTTCTTTCTAAAGGCACTGGAATTCAAGCTGAATTTGGTGTTGAATTCTTCTCTTGTTCTCATAAGACATGACGAATTAAAATGTGAGTTCAGTCAGATAGACTCATTATACCCATGAAAAAACGCTGAAATGATATTCAACTTGTCTTTTCATGGATCACTTCATCTAATTTCTGTCATATTTGTCTCATTTCCAATGGACTTTCTGAATCAACCGACAGATGCGTCTAAAAGTGTGATTCTACACTTGAGGCCAAATAATGCACTTTGCCAAATTAAGATACTGTGTTCATACGGCTGTTAAAGAAAGGTACTATACCAAAACATTGTCATCATTCTAAAACATTTTACTGCATTAGGGGTTAGTCTTAAGAATTCAGCACTTGGCTGTCGTATAGCTCAGTGGGTAGAGCAGGGGACCATATACTGGGGTTTGGACCAAGGTCGAATCCAGCCTGATTCCCTTTGCCGTGCGTCTTCCCCTCTGTCTCCCCGTCTCTGACCTGCGCTGTCACTGTATTAAAGGCACTGGTTGCCCCAAAAATTCTTTAAAAGTAAAAAAAAAAAAGAATTCTGCACTTGAATCACAAATTGATGTAACGTGGGCATTTACTTCCAACCCGGGCAAGTTGAGCTCCTAAGTAGCAGAGTGGTAAGAGCGCGTCCCGTATAACCGTGCTGGATTTTATTCCCCCCTTTGGAGCTCTATTGCATGTCAAACCCCCCCCCCCAAAAAAAAAAACCAAAGGGATATGCAACTGATTTTTGATTATTTTTTATGAGAAATCCAAGATAAACTTCATGTGACAACCAATATAAATTATCATTATTATATAAAAATAATAATCATATTAACCAATGAAGTCTTTTCCCTTTGTCTCTTCCCACTAAAGCTAATCTGACAAATGAAAATGTTACTTCTGTGCTTTATTGTTGAAAAACAGCCATATTTAACCCGTCACCGAATTGTTTGTTGCTGCAGCATAGTTGCGTGGCTTTGATACATGAATTAATAAGAATCCAAAGGGATTTCAGTTGTTGATGTTACCCTCTACCCCGGCAAACATGACATGTCAGGTTAGAAATGCTGGGATCAACATACAGAGATCTGGCAGATACTCGCATAAAACAAATTGGCTCTGCAGGAGAAATTACAAACCGCACTGAGCCAAGTGGCGCTCCATTTGGTTTCTAGTTTCTTATAAGTCTGTCTGCCAGCCACTTTGGCACTGGACACGTTGTCATGAATCAAAGACATTGTGTGATCATAAAGTCAGACATAGGGGACAACCTCTCTTTTAAAATATCACATGCCCGTAATAACATCTTAATATCTTGAGTTGAGCATTTATTGTAGATGCTGTATTTTGCCAGCCAGTCATGTGTATTGAGTCTTGACTGACATTTCCGTCTTCTCTCTAAGAACTGTTACTTATAAGTCCCGTTCATTGAAAACTGCGGCTGCTAACAACTGACTAGATGAGACTACATAAAGTCGTCACACCCAACGTTAGCCGCCTTTAGCTTAGCGGTAGTGATGCACAGCCATGCGACCGTGATGTAGTATGTGTTGTGGCAGAGAGAATTTTTGACGGGCAGCATTTTTGTCTTAAGAAAGGAGAACTGCCCCTTTTGGTTTAGAAAGGTGGAATAGCTTTTTGCGGGAACTTATTCTTATTCTTATTCTTATTCTTTATTAGGATCCCCATTAGCACTAGCATAAGCGTTGGCTATTCTTCCTGGGGTCCTCACACACACACACACAGAACAAACATTAAACAAAACTAAAAGCAAAATAGAACAACTCATTTCATCATATGAACAATGGTATATGAAGTGAAACAAAAATGGTCATCACATTTTAGCCATCATCACAAGGCCAAACCACAGGCACAGTTACATTTTACTGTGTAATGCTCATATAATGTTTTAGCAACCTTTTAAAATGTACTTGAGAATTTTCCTGAATTATGTGGACTGGTAACGAGTTCCAGCTGACCATGGCTCTGTACATGACTGTTTTCTGTCTGATATTTGATTTAGATGTGGGTAATACGAATCTTCTTTCTATTGCATGTCTTGTTTGATAGTTATGTTGAGTGTACTGCGATATAAACCTTTGTGATAATATATGTGGTAAGTGTGTCACTGTAATATTCCTAACAAAATTTAACAAAGTATAAGTGGACCTCTGTCTGACACTCAACCATTTAAGGGTCTCCAACATTTCAGTCACTCTGGTTCTGTAGGAGCACTGCAGTGCACATCGTGCTGCCTTATTTTGAGCTACTTGTAGTTTGTCTAGATCTTTTTCTGCAGCACTAGACCAAATAACAAAACAGTAATCAAGCTGTGACAGAACCAAAGCATCTAGAACTTGTCTACTGACATCTTTTGGCAAATATTTTGCAATTCTTTTAACAAGTGACACACCCCTTCCCATTTTACATACAACATTATCAATTTGTTTAGACCAAGATAATTTTTGATCCAGAGTTATACCCAACAATTTCGTTTCCTTGACCTGTTCAATTTCAATATGGTTTAAATGTAATAGCAATTTAGGTTCACCTTTTAACTGATGATTTGATCCTATTATTAAAGATTTAGTTTTTCCAGCATTAAGTACTAACTTATTATTTATGACCCACTCTGAGATCTGTTCTAGATCCTTGTTCATACAGTGACTCAGCTCACTTGTAGATGATGCTGCTCCATATATTGTCGAGTCATCTGCATACATTACAATTTTGGATTCTTGTAGCACTAATGGTAGATCATTTGTAAAAATAGAAAATAAAAGTGGCCCCAAACAACTACCCTGAGGAACTCCACAAGTGACTGACTTAATCTTTGACAAACTTCCATTAAAAAAAACAGTTTGACATCGATTGGTCAAGTAACTTTCTACCCACCTCAGCGCATTCAGATTAAAACCATATTGTTTTAGCTTGTGCAACAACAATGGATGATCAATGACATCAAAGGCAGAACTAAAATCAAGTAGTACTGCACCCACTAACTTCCTATCATCTACTTCCACCTTCCAGTCATCGGTCATTTGTGTTAAAGCAGTACATGTTGAATGGCCCGGCCGGTAAGCATGTTGATAATCACTGTTAAGATTGTTACCTTCAAAGTATTTTTGTATTTGGTTAAAAATTATTCTCTCCATTATCTTTCCTAGTGCTGGTAACAAACTTATTGGGCGGCTATTTGTACCAGAAAATGGTCCAGCTGGATTTTTTGCAAGTGGAATAATTTTTGCTATTTTCCATGCCTGTGGGCAAATGCCTTGTTCAATACTCAAATTGATGATATAGCAGATAGGCTCTGCAACCAAATTAGCAACATATCTAAGAAATTTACCATCTAAATTATCCACACCTGGCGGTTTATCATTACATTTACCTAGTTGACATTCAACATCTGCAATTGTCACTTTCTCTATTTTAAATTTACAATTCTTATTTTCCATAATTAAATCATTTATTAGAGAAGTGGAGTTCCTATTTATAGGTTGCTTCATATTTCTCCTGAGATCATTCACTTTATCAAGAAAATAATCATTCAAATAATTAGCAATTTGTACTGGTTTAGTCAAGAATTTCCCTTCTACCTCAAGATATGTTGAGGTGGATTTTGGCTTACGGCCCATCATGCCATTTACTAAACTCCACAGCTGTTTCTTATCATCCTTAATGTCTTTAATTTTATTTCCGTAATACAATTGTTTTTTCTTTTTATTTAATGCTGTTACATAATTTCTTAACCTTCTATAAATTTGCCCATCTGACTCATAACTTGATGAGAAAGCTACAATTTTGGCATCATCTCTTTGTTTCATTAGATCTCTTAATTCATCATCTAACCAGGGTGCTCTAAAGTTCCTTACTGTCAGTTTTCTAAGTGGTGCATGTTTGTCAATCACTTGCATGAATAACAAATTAAATACTGCAAGAGCATCATCTGGATTAAGTTTTTCAAAAATATTTTCCCAACATATCTTTTGAACATCCTTTATAAATGACTCTTCACAAAAACATTTCATTGATCTCCTCACAATTACTTTCGGTCCTGCTTTTGGCACCTTTGTCTTTCTCACGATAATTATTAAATTATGATCAGTACACCCTACTGGAATTGATATTGCCTGTGAACATAAATGGCTAACATTTGTAAATATATGATCAATACAAGTTGCACTTGTTGCTCCACCTTTCTTTATGCATATCCTAGTAGGTTTAGTCACCATTTGTACCAAGTTACATGTATTAGCTATTGTCTGCAACTTGTTTTTTAAGGCACAGTGGGACATATTCCAGTCAATGTTTAAATCACCGATAAAATAAATCTCTCTATCAAGATCACAAACTTTATCTAACATTTGACATACTTTTTCTAAATAATTTAGGTTTGAATTAGGAGGTCTGTAACAACATCCCACCAACAAAGGTTTCAAATGAGGTAAATGAATTTGCAACCAAAGTACTTCAATATCAGCAGACATCAAATCATATCTGACTTTAGCTGGTATTTCCTTTTGAATGTATACTGCCACCCCACCTCCATATGCATTCCTGTCTTTTCTAAATATACTATATCCCTGAATGTCCACTGCAGCGTCATTAAAGGTGTCATCTAAGTGAGTTTCTGATATTGCTAACAAATGAATACCACATGATAATATTTCCTCTATCTCAGACACTTTATTTCTTAGGCTACAAATATTGATATGAGCCAATTTAAACCCTTTATTTGGTAACTTATTTGACATTAAGATGGCAATTTAAATGTTTTTCCTTTTTCACTTCTTTTCAAATTGAGAGCTGAACCAAAACATACAAGCAACACAACTTCAACCACACACACCATCACACACACAACCCCACACCTCACTGCCCATAGATTGCTATCCATGTGCATACTCACTCACCTAAACGAGCAGCACGGTAGCTCCCTAACATTTTAGATAAAAACCTTTGTGTTAAATACATTCATGGTAATGTCTTGCAACGCAAGATCAAATTTATAAATCAATAAATCAAAATGACATTTTTAGGAGGAATGAACAACAATAGAGACCAGTTAAAATTGGCCTCTATTCAAAATCTATCAAACGTAATCTCATAGTCGCAGTTGATGAAATAAATAACTTAAAATAAGGTAGTAGATAACTTATAGGCCAGTGAATATTGGCCTACAATAAATACATTTGCAATACACCAAAACTGCAACAATTCCCTTTGCATAATTTAATTAATTTCATCTCCTAATATGCATAAACATACCATCTAATTATGTCATGTCCATCAGTCATTTCCCACCTCTATTTCAGCTTTGAGCTGAAACCGGGTTTATCACTGTTTTATAGAAATGCTCAGCTTCACTACAGTCCCGATACAGTTTTGTTTGTCCATTGAAGGTTACGATGAGTGTTGCAGGGAACAGTAGTCCATGCCTCACCTCAGCCTTACGCAGCTTCATCCTGACGTCATTGAAAAGTGCTCGCTTCCTGGCAATATCCGCAGTAATATCAGGAAATATCTTCACTCGCATGCCTCGGAAAATGATCTCTCCCTTGCTTCTTGCCAGCTTCAAGATAGCTTCCTTTGCTTGGTATCTCTGCATAGTGACAATCATAGGTCTGGGTCTCATATCAGTCCCATGCCCAATCCTGTATGCCATCTCAACTGCCGGGTCACATGAGAGCTCACTTCCGAATACCTCCTTTAAAAAGTTTGTCACAAAGGCAATGGGATCGCTCTTCTCTATATCCTTTTTCAGTCCAAACACACGTAGATTCAACTTTCTGTTTTGAATCTCCATCCTCTCAATTTTGTCTTTAAACTCTTTGTTTTCCTTCATTAGATTTCCATTTGCGGTTTCGAGTATAGCAACCCTACAATCCATATCGGTCAGTCCCTCCTCCACATCACCAAGCCTCTGACAACATGAGTCGAGTTCTCCCTTTAAGGCATCAAGCTGCGGCTGGAATCTCTCGAAAGCAGCCCCTATCTCCTCTCTTATTATTGAGCGTATTAGTGCCGACAGCTCCGAGTGGCTCACCTGCGAGGACTCGCTCTCCATGGTGATCTCCTCAGCTGCTCGTGTGTCATTCACTCCCGACAGGCCGCTGCTCTCGTTTAACGGCACTTTAGCCTTTTTGTGTGCTTTCTTTGATGCCATTATATTCCCCACATTATATTTCACTATGGACTTTGACTGAACAACTTGATCATCCGTTCATAACCGTATTTTTCAAAAGTTTGAAACGGGAGCTACACGCTCCTAAGTTTTACACACCACTTCCGCGCATGAGCAGAACATTTTTTATTATTGTTTTCCCCTCATCTGAAGAATTGGATTTATTTTAGTTTTTCTGTAAATTGCTTTGTTCTTTTTTGTGTGAGAAAATGGACATTATATCTTCTCGTATGTTTTGTTTAATTATTTGATTTGTGTATGTTTTTCTGGGTTATTAGTTTTCATTATTAGGTTTTGGCGGAGGTGGTTTTTTATTTTTATAATTTTGTTTGAGTGATAAAAAGATGTCCATAAAGGATATTACATTGTGTAAATGTATATATTATGTAAATAAAGTGTAAACTGCTATTTTTCATAATAAAAGATACAAAAAAAAAGATATAGATTGTGTAGCCTAGCGGTAGCTTTTTATTAAATATTACGAAATCCTATGGATAAATATCTATTTTTTGTCAAGGCAGTCCTTGCAATTCTAACTTCAGGGTTGGCCTAGAACTATATGTCATCACTGCCCTACTCTGCTGCAAGTGTGGCTTGTTTTTACAGATCTGTGGTGTAGTCCTGGGGACTTGCCTGACACTAAATCACAGAATAGTGATGATGGTTCTGGTCTACTGGCTCTGTAACCGGTCTACAGGAAAATGATTAAAATAAGAGTTTCCTTGTCATGTGTTCCCAGCCTTACTCAGTGCAATAGCCTTGTTTCTTGTTTATTTCTTTGTGTAAATGGTCAGTGTACCAGGACACGGCACACTGCACTGGCCCCTGCTTTCCCACTGCACTGTGGTCATAGCAGGCCAGCTGTCAGTGGAGTCAGGAGGGAGTGTGAAAGTGCAAATTGTTGAGCTTCGAGCGATCTGTTTGTTTGATTTCAGCAGGCATTACTCTATTTCACAGTGGGATCATTTCATTTTTTTCCTCAACACTAGAGGCTCTGTATTGTCACGGCAACCAGATGAGTTTAGCTTCATATTTGTCCAGTAAGGCTTTGCTGGTGGTCAGCTCCCACACACACCCAGGAAACAGCAACCAAAACAAACGTGTATAGTGGAGGGAGGTTTTGTCTTTTGTTAACCATAAGGCTAGGTGCCTGTCTGTATGTTAATACTGCTAAACTCGCTGCTTAATGTAGAGGCAGTATACTTTTCATACATGAACGTAGAAAGGCCTATGTTATCAGAAAATCAGTATCAATGTCACCAGTATGCTGACCCTGCTGCCAATTTAGGTTTTCCATGGCATGCTGGGATCATGTTAACCAGGAAGTGGTTGAATAGCTCTTCACAAATGAGGGAAATGCCGACTTTGTCAGCCATAGATGGAATCTGTGTTTGCTTTTCGAGTGCGTTTTCCACCAGGAACCACAAGTGCAGGCGTAACAATAGCAAGCTTTATCACCAAGCCGCTCTGTGTCCGGGGTCATGGGCTCGGAGTGGTCCAAGTGGTCTCTAACAATTTGATAAAGAACATTTAGAATGGCATGGCAGCCTTTTTATGCGCTATGGGAATATTGTGGGTTACCACATGACTAGCGCAATGATTTTTCCATAATCCCAGGTCATAGGACAAGGGTACATTTATTCATCTTGGGTTACTGATAGAAAAAGCCCAAAAGCTTCCATCAGGCCAGGGCAACAGTAATTTTTCTAGTCAATAAGGCAATGACTTCCTACCCCTACTTCATGCTTTTTTCAAACGTCAACACTTGATTGTGATAGATTCATCTGTTTGCCCCCTTTTTTTTACTCGTAAACACTCCCAAGGTTTATTGTGATGTTCTCCTGTGATTAACTGCTAAGTGGACGTATAGAGTGATCAGTAAATCACCATCTGAGCACAGAATCCTGAAGCCTTGATATCTATGTACCACTGCTTCTTTTTTGAATCTCAAGTCTAATTTCACGTTCCTTTTCTTATAAACAATCTTGAAGGTGTTAGCAGAATCAATACCACCTTTGTAAAATACTGCTGAAATGCTAGAGCATACAATTATCTTTTTGAGTACATGCACAATGATCCTTCCAGTCCTGGTTGTTTGATATTTTCCTGTCAATCATAGCTTCCTACATTTCCTATGTTTTCGTGTGATCTGACTTTGTATGTGTCTCCTTTTGCTTAAGATCCTTTATGCATCACTTTATACTTAACCTTACGTATGTGTTCCTTCTCTCTACAGCTAAACCTTTCACTTCCAAAGTGAAGCAGATGCGCCTGCACAAGGAAGACTTTGAGATCCTAAAGGTGATTGGACGAGGAGCCTTCGGAGAGGTAATATACCTTCTGGTTTTTACACTAAACACTCAGTAATCCTTAACCATACATGGTGAGAACCTGCAATTAGGATTTCCCCTTTTTTTCTCTTTTGAACAAGTAGCAGGTGTTAATGCCGGATCGTTGTATAGATTTCTTTGTGGTTTTTGTCTTTTAAAATATAGAAATTCTTTGTGCTGTATGATGTTGAAACAGTACCTACCAGTAACAATCTATATTACTTTAAACCCTCATACACAAGCAATCAGTTGTTGTATTTCATAAATTACTTTCTGCTACATTCCAGCATAGTATTGGTCTGCTGCATGACTCTACTTGCAGCAAACACTTTTTAATTTCTTATTTCACATTTAACCCGTGAGCAGACATCACAGTGCCAGTGAAACCATCTCGTTGTTTTAGTTTCAGCTATTTTGCATGCCCGTAGGGAGGTGGAAATACATTTGTCATTTGGTTTCAGGTAATGATGTCAAAGCTGGGGAATGTTAGTGGAACAGGTATTGTGGTCCTCATCCAAGACTCTTACATAAAGTCAATATCCTGCAAAGACCTTTGTGTCCCATAGCTGACTTTGCACAGAATTGCATTTAGAATTTCCCCTTTTTCTCAACTCTGGAGGCTCTGTAGAGTCATGGCAACCAGATGAGGTTAGCAGGATGTTGGTCCAGTTATTGCTGGTGGTCAGCTCCCACATACAGCCAGGAAACATCAACCGAAACATCAAAGGGAAGTCGTTTGTTAATGCCTGCTTGTTTGTAAGCTAAACTGGGCTAATCTTGCTGCTTAATTAAGACAGGCAGTACAACACTTCTAAATACTTTATGTCTGAAAGTGTTATTCCCTGTCTGTACAAACAAGTTGGAGAATTCCTGAGCTCTTTTTCCACAGTCTGATTGGTGGAGACAAATGAAGAACGTGATAGATGATTAGATGGAGACTTGGACACACCTGTGTGTGTGTGTGTGTGTGTGTGTGTGTGTGTGTGTGTGTGTGTGTGTGTGTGTGTGTGTGTGTGTGTGTGTGTGTGTGTGTGTGTGTGTGTGTGTGTGTGTGTGTGTGTGTGTGTGTGTGTGTGTGTGTGTGTGTGTGTGTTTGTGTGTGAGATCCGTGAGTTGTGCTAACATTCCACAGCCTTTTTTTGCCAAGTCAGCTGTGCCAGTGTGTGTTTTTTGCACAGGCTTGAGAGACATCAGGATCGTCCCATGGCTCCACTTTTAAAAACACTTTCCCAGTGTGTTGCCATGTGGTAGTTACTGTTATGAAGTAGTAAACAGACATGGGGAAATAGTAGCAGAATGAAAAGAACGGCCCAAGCTAGATGTCATGTTGAGTCCGTGGTTGAAGTAGTTTATATTTTTGGACAGCTTTTGTTAAGTGGTGGACGTTTCATAATTATCTGCAACCGGTTAGCACTGCCAGACGACTGTTCAGATGATATTGATCTTTTCTGTGCTTATTTTACATATAAATTAAATTATTGGTCTTAACACACCATAGGTTTAATAATTGCCACGTCGATATACAGCTCCGGAAAAAATTAAGAGACCACTCCAGATTCGTCCTAAATCTTTGTCTCTACATGTATGGCAGCCATTCCAGTTTTGTATTTTATTTTAAGACGGTGAGACAATTGTCCGTAGTTTATAGAATACAATAAAAATAAAAATAATTTAACTCAAAGACATGTCTGCAAACAATAAAAGAGAACATTTAAATGTCTCTTAATTCTTTCCGTGGCTATATATCTGTTGTTAACCAATCACCTTCTGCGGTAGCCAAGGGTTATGAGTTGCTGATTATAAAACAACAACATGCCATAACATGGAGGCTGCGTAGTTCGAACTGAGACAGCAAATTCTAGTACTCCTTTCAACTTGAATTCATTGCAGCTCCATGCCTTCCGTTCCGGCCGTTCAAAGTAAAACCCTAAACATGTTCACTGCGCTACGTGAGGGTTCTCAGATTAACTGCAGTATTTCCTGTCCTTCTATTGTAATCATTGCATTTACTTTTTTTGTGGTTTAAAAGCACTTTATTGTTGTTTTCTTTATGACTGTTGGCATCATAAAGCTAGGACGGCTTACTATATTACAGTCAGATGATAGTAAAAACAGCCGTCTAACCTCAGATTGGACCAGGCAAACATGCAAAATGTGTTTTTTGGGAAGGCCTTGTAAAAATGTAAAAGGCCGGGTGTTATTTCTCTGTAGGAAGTTTTGAAGAAAACTCAGAACAGGCCTGAGACTTAAATAACTAAGAGTTAAAAAAGAGACAGACGGAGAAAGAGACGGACCCAGATGGGCAGACACAGGAAAACAAAGTCAAGAAAAATACTTGAGTCAGAAAGGGAGGAGAGATCCTGAGTGCAGGATGTTTTGATTTCATCCTCCCATTGTCGGCAGCAGGCGGAGAAGTGGTGCGGGGTGGGTGACGCTGTGGCGCTCGTCTGATGAATGGCCCAGTGTGTGCTAGCCTCCTGCCTCTGATAATGCCACCATTACGACTGTGTCACCTCGCCACCAACACAGACAGGCCCAATGGTTCTCTGTGGATAGTGTTTGGCAACGAACAATGCCAGGGTTACAGGTTCTACTCCAAAAGATGTCATCACAGCTCATGGGCCCATCAGACAATGATAAATATTAAAGAGTGGTGACGTATGTTTGTAGGCCCACCGGAGAGTTAGCATCGCAAAGTAGGCATTGGGTTGGATTTTGGAGTATTTCAGAAAATAACATCTTTGGAAACAAATTTATGATACTTGTATGTTTTTTTCAGCAGGATAATCTCCAAATATTAAAACCACTGATGTGATATTGAAGTGCAAATGCCATCGGCAGAAGTAAAACGCTAAGCTATAAAGGAACTACATCACGGTCACATGATCACGAATCCACTATGTCCGCAAAGCTAAAGTTAGTCTTGTGTTTTGCTTAAGACTTTAATTAAATAAATTCTAATAATCCAACAAAACAATATCCCACTGGTGAACATCTGACGCTTTTACATGTCTTAGAAACAGCTTACAAGCGACTGAAACTACTAACCGTCATCTTGCCGAACATTAGCCACCTTTAGCTTAGCGACAGTGAAGTCATGGGACTGTCGTGTAGCTTGTTTATATTGTGATGTAAGCTCTTTACTCTTGGAAATTGCATTCACATTTGTTGTTATTATTTGGAGATTATTATGTTGAACTAGGTGTAATAAATGTGTTTTTGCAAAGTTTAATAAGAACACCACCTTGCTTTCAGTCGAGGGGCTATTGTGATGCTAACTTCTGGAACAACCAAACAATATTTTATCGATTTCATGATGCTCTATATATAACCTCCAATTTTCTTTACATTCTAATATTGCATAATTGTTGTCTTTTCTTTATTTTAAGGATTTTATTTTCAAATATATACAATTTGTCTTGTCACGATAAGTCATTAGTTTATCCAAAAGACCAACAGTCAACCCAACAGTTTTTCCACAATATTGCAAAGAGGTATTTGATAAAGAAATAATGTTATATTTAATATATTCAGTATCGCCCTGCCCTAATTCCAACTATAAAACAGTTACTGTGTAAGTTATAGGTCTCGACCACCTAAGTTATGATCTAAAACGATAGAGGGATACGGACAATCCATTTAAAAAAATGTATAGAGCGCTTTTCTAAAAACTCAGACACTTTAAAGAGGTACAATTCATAAAAACATAATTCAAACAACACATTTAATATATTTGAAACACGCCACTAATTTGAAACACGGCATACGACAAGTCCAAATCACCAACAGTTTTTCCACAATATTGAAAAAGAGGTATTTAGTTAAAAAAGTTGCTTAAGCGGTTAAGAAGTCTCATGTAGTCACATGTTAGTACACAGTACACACACACATGTGCTGATCACTTTTGCTTGTGTTAACAACAGCTCTTTATATCAGGCATATATACTAAAATATGTTGACTTTGACAGGAGGGAACCAGAAGTGGCAACATGCTTACTCATTTTCAAGTTTTAGGACTTATTCCTGCACCACCCTACTGTGGTACTTCATGCATTGGGTCAAAAAACACTTCAAATCCATGTCAAAATGGCCTTGGCTGTTAAGTGTGTTAGTTGTGCGGCAATTATAGCAGATGGTGTGTTTTCAGACTGTCATCACCACTCTGAGAAATACTTGTCCTGTAGTAAATATATATAAGCTACTGTAGTCTGCCTCATGTTCCAAACCACATTTGAAGACTCAGTGGACACTCTCAGCTTACACTAAAAGAAACCACAGAAAGTGAAGACACATCATATTTGTCTATGAATACATACACGGGAATAGTGAAGTCCGTCTTTAGTATTTTCTTGGCCAATATGGAGGACTAGATGAAGGAAGAAAGAGTGGAGAGAGATGGAGGAAAGGACAAAAACAGTCAGGCATTGCTAAGAACAGTACCCCCCCTCCTCCCTGTCCTCCTCTCTTCCTCTTCTGTTCCTTCTCTCCTCTCTGGTGAGGGATCACTAGGGGAAATCCAAACACTGCAGGAATGTTATCATTGTATTGCATTAGCAGCATTCCCCAGCTCATTTAATAGACTGCAGACCCCTCTGCTACACAGGGCGCCTGTTTGTTTCACTTCCCGTGTGTGTGTGTGTGTGTGTGTAAATCTGTTGACTTGCATGTATATTTTCCTTGATTTTTTTGTTCATGCATATTTTTGTTTTCCATTAACCATTAGAGAGGTAAAAATAAATTGCACTCAGATAAAAAAATATATACAAATAGAGGCTTCAAGAAAGAAGCAAGTCTTCATGAACATGTGGTTTGTCACAGCAGCTTGTGCAGCTCCTTTTTTGGCAAAATGTGAAGCCGGAGTTGCGGAAGTTTGTCATGGCAATTATCAGTGCTGGGATAGTTGGGAGTGGGTATGTCGCTCGGACAGTACAAAAGAGCATGTGAAACACAATCTGGAAGAGAGAAGGGCTGAGCAGTGTAAGAAACAAGCTAATATATGAGCATTTAGCATTTTAGGTTCTTGGATGCGTTTTTGGTTAGACATAAGGTCTCTGGTGAATACAACCAGACAACATCTTCATGATTTTAATAATCCAAACAAGACAGTATCCCACTGGTCAACATCTGAAGCAGTTTCTAAGTGACACTACTAACCATCATCTTGCCGAACATTAGCCGCCTTTATCTTAGCGACATGTCATGTAGCTTGTTTATATTGTGATGTAAGCTTTTTACTCTAGAAAATTGCATTCACACTTTACATTTGTTGTTGTTATTTGGATATTATTGTGTTGAACTAAACTATTAGGTATAATAAATGAGTGTTTGCAAAGTCTAATGAAAACCACCTTGCTTTTAATCGAGGGACTATTGTGATGCTAACTTCTGGAACAGTTATATGGATTTCATATATCTTATCTTCGATATCTTTACATTCTAATATTGCATAATTGTTTTCTTTTCCTAATTTTAAGGGTTTTATTTCAAATGTATACAGTTTTTTACAGGATAAGTCGTTAGTTTATCCAAAGCAACCACAATCAACCCAACAGTTGTTCTACAATATAGAAAAAGAGGTGTTTAGTTGAAGATAATGTTATGTTTAATATCACTCTGCCCTAATTCCAACTATAAAACAGTTAGTGTGTAATTTATAGTTACGAGTTCATGATCTCAAACGATAGAGGGATACATAATTTAAGATGATTTCTTTATAAAGGTTGTGAGATAGTAATATTAAGGGACTTGCATCCATTTAATGGTTTGTCTGGGATTCTGATAGCTAGACCACATCAATATTGTGTGATCACTTCCTTCCAAAACCATCACATAGCTTTAAATCTGTCCATCCACTATTGATGTGTTCCCATTTAGAAATCATTGCACACAGTGATTAGAGGACTGTTCCAGTTTTGTCAGACTGCAGACTCTGTATGTAGGAAGCATGAATCATGTCTAAGAGTCCAGCTGTGTGTTGAGAGGAGGGATGTGGATCCAGGTGGACTGCATCTGTTGGTCAGCACTTCAGTATCCGTAGTCACTTCCTGTCACTGCTTTTTCCCTTCTTGGCTTACTCTGCTTTCTCCTCATTGTTTTTTTTTTTTATTACCCCAGCTTCTCTTTTTCCTCCTTTCCAGCCCCTGTCCTTATCCAACCATCCCTGTTTTGGGGTTCCATTTCAACATGTTTTTTGGTACTGCTGACCTTTCTCTAAATAATCCCTGACCGTATCTTTTTATTTTCATCCCTTTTTTCCCTGTTCCTCCTCCCTTCTGTGTCAGTGTTTTCTTTAAGTTTTGCTTGGTTCTTGAGGGTGTTGTGGTTCACGGTTCGTGCCTTAAAGCCCAATGCCCAGTGAGAAAGTGCTGAGATGATTCCCTCTTGTTTTTTATTGTTCCACCACAACACACCTAAAAAAAGGGCAGCTATGGCTGTACTATTTAGAGTTTAACATTTCTATTTATGATGAAGAACATTTTTGTTGCTCTCTAAATAAAACCTAGGTTGAAATATGATTCTGCATGAGTTGTCATTGTGCAGGTCTTGAGTTTCTGTTTCCTGTTGCTGTCAAGGATAACATATTAAATCTGTCAGTCTGTGTTCGTAACACTGGCCACATTCTTCGTCTGGCTTTTGCTGTCACTCGTGTGATTAACGTCTTTTTAACACTACAATTCTTCCTTTTTGCAGGTTGCAGTCGTAAAAGTGAGAAACACTGACAAGGTATTCGCCATGAAGATCCTCAACAAGTGGGAGATGCTGAAGCGAGCCGAGGTAGGCGTCACACACTTAAAAAGGTTAAAAAGATTGTGTTGGGATGCACCACTGCTGCCTATTATGGATATGCGGCATGATTTTTGTAAGGGGAACTGGATGCATTCATATGAAGGTGGACCAGTGGCAAATCAAGCCAAAAGGACTTCATTTGAATCACTCTTGAAAATATGCGGTTCCTCCAGCTATATTCCGAATCCTACACAAGTTTTCCTTAAGCCCTGCCTTAAATCTGCTATATCACATCCCTCTCTGATCAGTCAAATGATTGGGAAAACAACTATGCATATGACTAACACATTTTACACTGGCAGGACCAAATTAAGATTTAGGCTAGTACAGTTTTCAGACTGCAAAGTTAACTTAACAGCTCCCAGAAGTGCGGCGTAAGCTAATTATCTTAGGCCAAACAGTGTTCATACACCTTCTGTGTCAGTCCGTGACTAATATGGCCCAAATAGACGTTTTCCCGTCCAGCTTCCCAGCACTAACACTTTTATAGCCCTTATTTAAATCATTAGCAGCTAAAAGTTGTGAAATGTGCTAAAAGTCCAGTCATTTTCACTCTCTATTATTCTGACTGAGCCAAGACCAGCGTGACACTGTGGATTGGAGGCGGTGCCTAAGGAAACTCAAGTGCGCACTCTCTATTGGCCCAGATACGGGTGGTTTTGCTCTCGAGTCACACCATTGTGGCTTGATGCGCCACTGAGTAACGTCAGTAGGAATGAACGGGGTCCCTCCTTTCCTCTGGATCCTCTTTATACATCCATGATTTCAACGCACCGTCCACTTCCTGGGAGCCCGATACAGCACCATGCTGCAGTATTGGGGAAATCTTTATGGAAAATCATATGTAGTTGTGATTATTTAAAGAAATGTTGGCTCCACTATCAGCACTCTGATCAGGCGCTAACTGAGAGATGTTTGCAGGACGTGTTGCTGCTTGAGCCCCTCGAGTTGCCGCTGCATGTTTTTCTCATCGAACTCTTCCTGACAGTCTGACATTCCTGTCTGTCCCCTGGGCCTTCAATCTTCATGCCTCATACGTCACAGGCTAAAACTGGTCTCTGCTGTATGCGTGCATGAGTGCGTGCATGAGTGCGTGCGTGTGTGTGTGCGTATCTGTGTGTGCGTGTGCAGACGCCTGGACATGGGAAACAGTGTAGAGCAACAGATGTACTGTAGACACGTTAAGCATGTAATTGTCGAACATCAAAGCACTGAGCAAGTATTTTAAATACTGACATTTAGTCAGGAGTTTCTTCCCTTTTCAGAGCAAGATTACTGGCCATATTTGGTCGTGATTTGTATTATTAAGTGCTCTGTCCCAAAATGAACTTTCTTTAATAATTACAACTTTAATGTTCAGTAGGAATCAGAGTACTTTATTTGGTTTTGAGACAGTTAAGATTCAAATTAAAATCAAAGATATATAAATAAAATGTTTGCATAAATATAAGGAGTTAAAGTAAGAAAGTGCAATAAAATAAAGATATTTATACAAGTTCAAGTAAAATGTCCAATAAAGTAAAACATAACATATTTATAATATTTTCTTAGACAAAAACATTTTTTAAATTTTATAATACAGTTTTTTTTTGGTCACAGAGTACGGATTGACAAAAAGTGAGAGGTCAGGGTGTGTTTGGAGATTTTACTAACTTTTTTGTTTGTGTTGCCTGCTGTTGTGTAAATTGTCTTCTTTAAACTTATTTAATTTTCAGTTTTATTTTGGCAGATAAACCGAATCTTTCTTTTACGTACCGTGTTAGTTTTGTAAAAAGTGACCTAATAACCATAATAAGTCTATTGATGACCATTAAATCCTGTTTCTCTCGTGTGAATCAATAAAGGGGCTTTCTGTTTAATATGGTTAAGATGTGTTATTGCATGACACTTTCAACACCTAGGTAAGTTAAAGAAATGACTCTAAGATGAGAAAGCATCTTCATGCTGAAGAATATTTCTCAATTCCAAGAATGTAGACGTTTGACCTCCTAATGGACAGATAAAAAGGTGTCACTTGCACGATGCAGGGTTTCATGACATTGATAAGAAATCATCCACGTGTTCTTCTGCTATACTTTAATTGGTATACGTCTCTGAAGTAACATTGCATTTGATTAAAAAAAACAAATGGCTTGCCCAGGGAACTACACAAATTCTAATCTGAATGTGTTTATTACTTTTCTGTTCAGACGGCGTGTTTCCGGGAGGAGCGGGACGTGTTGGTAAATGGGAACTGCCAGTGGATCACCACCCTGCACTACGCCTTCCAGGACGACAATAATCTGGTAACACAGTACTGCCTTTGTTCTTCTCTCTGTATATTCATGAGCAGGAAATATATTTTTTTCTCCACAAACCACCATAATTGTATTTCCAGAAATCCTCCTGCCAGGATTTTAACCTTTACATCTCCCAGTGAACTTTGAACGTTTATTATCCGATGACTCGTTTTTCAGTATCTTGCTTCAAATATTTCTGCACTTTCCAAAATCACAACCACATTTCTACTGAGCGGCTCCACCTGCCATTTCATTTATAGAAAACAGCACCACCTCTGCTCGATGGTTGGTGACCTGCCAAACGCTGACCAGCACATTCACTCCTCACCACAGAGCACAATATGACTTGAAGGAAGTTGAGCAACAGATGTGAAAAGGCCAAACAACGTTTCCGTAAAAGAGCAAAAAAGAATGAGCTGGCAAACCGGCTCTTTTTCGCTCTGATTGGCTGCTGGAGGCAAGTCGTCTCTCTCCAACCTGACAGTCTGTCCTCTCCCTGTGACCCTGAGTTCAAATGCCAGGACTGCTCGTCATTCCATTTCCCACATTCTCACAACAAATGCTTCACCCTGGACACTCCCCAAGGCCTTAAACACACACACAGCACGGCCCGACCAGCCGTCTATTTTTAGGAAAAAGCTTCATAACTTTAGAATCGTTTAAGAGCTGGCTGCCCCTCTATAGTAATGATACTGTGAAAAAAAGGGAGAGAGGCAGGGCAAAGAAGGTTGGTATATTTCTGACTTTCGTCTGAAATTCTAGGGTTGTTTTCTACATAAAACACCTCACTGTTTCACACTAAACTATTACTTTTTGTTGTTATTCTCCGCCCCAATTCATTTCCCTCCCCTAGCTGTCATTATCTCTGCTAACTCCCGGAGGGGGCCACGTGTTGGGTCACGTGTCGGTCTGTCTGCAGCTAATCTCGCATACTGCTTGATCCATCAGCCTAGCATTTTCTGTGCACATCTCTGACTGCATGCTGAATGACCTCTGGTGGTTGTGATTCTCTGCTGTCTTTTTTGCTTCTCTTAAAGTGCCAGTATGAGCCACAAGTAATAAACAACCGCTTTAGTAGCAAAAGGAATTTCTGGCAACTAGCCAAGCTAAAAACAAGCATTAGCTAGTCTGTTGCAGGCCGCATTCTTATCTTTGTCAAGGTTTAACAGCTAATGTCCTGCTCTTATTTTGAACTAGAGTACATGTCGATTAATCTATTCCTCAATCTGTTAATATCTACTAAAGTTAGGCACACTATGAGATGAACAAATCCCTGTTTGGTTATATTTCCCACCATCTTGACTAAAAAAGGAACTGACACACAAAATCAGAGAGCCACATTTGAACATACTGCAAGGACTTCCGCCATCTATCACATGAATTCTGCAGTTGCGTGAGAGGAAATATCTCTCCATTTTGGCAGGAGGCATTAGTCTAGACTGGAAAAACTTAGGTCTGTAGATATACAAGCCGTTATTTTGATAAAACATCAAAACAAAGCTGCGTTTGCTGACCATCACCACTTACTTTTCTTCCTATCGTCCGTTCATTTATCTTCTTTCTTTGATTCCCTTAATTTGAATATTTCAACATGTATAATCACAATCACGTCACACAAACTAGGTCGACAAACACTCACTGACAACAAACAATAGTCGGCTTGTTGTTTTAGGGCCTTAAGAAAGCTGGAAAGGATCAATTAAGTGAGGAAGAACCATACTGCTTTTTCATAGGTGGCATTTTTGTCTAATCTCTTTCTTCCTGTTTGTATCTTCGTCTCTCTAGTACCTGGTCATGGACTACTACGTTGGTGGTGACCTGCTGACTCTGCTCAGTAAGTTTGAGGACCGGCTGCCGGAGGAAATGGCCAAGTTCTACCTGGCTGAGATGGTGCTGGCCATCGACTCTGTTCACCAGCTACACTACGTCCACAGGTGAGGAGCAGGCAGAGTGTGTGTCCATGTTTGGAGGTGTTTGTTATAATTCAGAGAGAGGAACACACTGAGCATTAGGACCTGATGATGGATGCTCAGTGTATTAACATTATTATTGCTGTGCGGGCAATTTCCCTGCAGCAGGGAGCAGCTAAATGAAAATACAGACAAGTGAGCGTGCACATGTTTGACTTCAGTAATCACTGAAGGTGGTCGATACCACTGACTAATTAGAGTATGTCAGTTTGTGTTCCTGTGTGTGTTTTAATAGGTTTGTGAGTGAGAGGCTTTGGAAAATAACTGAATTGCTGGAAGAGATACTAATTTCCTTCATTAATTATCCACACATTACAAGAAAGGGTCCCTGCATCTTAAATTCAGCTTAAGTAAAAGAGAAGTAGTATTAACTAAATATAAATAGTGGCTATAATCATTCATGGTATAACAGTTATTTCTCCAAGTGAAAGCATGCAGCAATGTGAAATGTGTTTCTTGTCTCTGTAGATCCTCAGCTTTAGAGATTCAAAGTGGGTTTTATGGTTTTAGTTTTTCTGAAAAGGTTCTAAAAACATGTTGTGCACTACCTGCCAAAGCAGACAGACATATTTAGGGACAAGCTGGTGAACATTTAGCTGCTAAAAGGCCTAAAATCAGAGCTAAAAGACAGAGAGAATTGGACTTAGTGATCAAGTTGCTTGATTCGTAAATAAGCAATTGTTAACGTGTTAGCATGTCAGCTAATATGTGACAGTACATTACTGTTGTGTTCAGCTGTCCCAAAGTTGTTCACACCCTGCGATTGTTTTTCTTGTAGATGTTTAAATAATTTGTCCGCCAACAGAAGATGCCCTTGGGAACAGGAAGTGTTTCATTGCCAGACAGGAAGTGGTCACATCGGCATGCTAACACAATTACAGTGTTGCAGTGGCCAGGGGAATTGCACAGCAATTTTGTTGAAGAAGCAAGGCAGGGAGGGATAAACTGAGGGACAGATGAGAGATGGATGGATATCAAGGGAGGGGTCAGATCAAGGGTTCATAACGTCGTTTTGGGCATCTGTTGATACTCTGATCTCTAATGCGCCGCGGCAAAACCAGAGAGAAAGAAACCTACTGAGACAGAGTTATGTACAGACCTAGATATAAATGTATAAGTAAAGAAAGGGAGTGAGCGAGAAGAGAGTAGGGAGCCACTAATTGCATGGTGTTATCTGGGGGCCAATGGTGGGGGTTGGCGGTGGCAGCGGAGACGGAATAGTACATGGAAGGAAAAAAAAAGGGACAGGGAGGAGGGGACAGTTTCTCTTTGACTCTCCTCGTGGATGCTTCGGGACAGTAATGATATGGTATGGGAGGTGTGTGGGTGGGGGTGTGGTACCGCTACCCCCCCCCCCCCCAACTCCTCCTTTGCTCTCACTTGCACACACACACACACACACACACACACACACACACACACACACACACACACACACACACACACACACACACACACACACACACACACACACACACACACACACACACACACTCGTGGGAGATTGCTTTGTAGAGGGTGGAGACGGACAGGCCGGTCCCCTGAGGAGGGCGTGTCCTGCAGGCTGATCCCGTCTGATGAGTGACTGCGTGTTTGGGTGCATGTGCATCGGGGCGTGTTTATCTCGGTGATGGTGCACGAGTTTGGACGGTTTTCAACTCTTGTGACTGAGTTGGAGAACAATGCAGCAGGCCTGTAAGTGAAAGGCTCTAATAAACGTTTTAAAAAGGAAATGAAAATTCATGGCTCGCTTTTCGTTACACCAAACACACACAACCACTTTTGGAAATACAGGCAATTATGCAGTTTTCCAGCCTTTTGTCTTAGGAATTGTTGGTGGTCTGTGGATCTTCTGGGATCACTTAAGGTCTTATACTCACTCTACTGTGACCCACTTTAAAGAAGACATATTATGCTCAGGTTCATATCTGTAGTTTGTGCCTCTACTGGGACATGTCTCCAAGCTTTAATCTTCAAAAAGCTCTTTATTTTTGTCATACAACCTGTGCCGCAGCACCTCTTTTCACCCTCTGTCTGAAACCAGAGCCCAGTCAGCTCTGATTGGTTAGCTGGCCATCTGTAGTTCTTTAGTAAAACACACTGCACAAGCCAGCAAAACTCCTGGGAGAACTAAACACTTTGACCAGCTCTAACAGACTCACTACACACAGGCAGAGAAGCTTCGCAGCCTAGCTAACTGTGGTGAGGATTCAGCTTTCTCTGGAGTATGAGTTAGTTACCTGCTTTATTTATAGGGTAATGTTTAACTCCCAAAAACAATATGAGCTCACTCTAGTGTGATCAGGACAGAATATGGATTATGAAACCCTAATGTTTGCTGGGTCCCCCCATTTTTTGTTAGCTTTGTAAGCTGGATTTGTTTTACTCTTACGACTTCCGGCTTCCAAACATGGTGCTGCAATATGTTTATATCACTTCCCAATGTTAGGCCTTAGTGATGTTTAGTCTCATGCTACTGATTATCGATTTGCCTTATTCCACCATTGCAGTCAAACATATCAAATGGAGGGCTACCTCGGTAGAAACTATATGGACGAGTGTGTATTGAGTATGTCATTGTATATTGTTTAATAACCCTATATGTCTAAATTAGGGTATTTAAGCTCCCCTAATGCTCGATTAAAAATAATGTTTTTATTGTGAAGTCGTTGACCTTGCCACAACATTGGCCCATTTTTAAATGAATATTTGCAGTCCTGTTTACACTGATTAAGTTGAAAAGAGCCCAGATGAAAGAAATGAAGAGAGGAAAGCCTTGAGGTCAACCTTCTGTCTCCTTCAGCTGAGTCCCACGAGAGGCAGCGTGCGTTAGAGGCAAGGGGAGAACCTGTGTGTGTGTGTGTGTGTGTGTGTGTGTGTGTGTGTGTGTGTGTACTCATTTATTCAGTGGTCAGTGATCTGCGTGGCCTCCCCAAGGGGCCTGACAAACATTTCAATAGGCCAACTCAGCATGGCTTTGTGCTGCCGAGCACCACATCTGTCTGCCACGAGTGTGTGTGCGTGTGTGTGTGTGTGTGTGTGTGTGTGTGTGTGTGTGTGTGTGTGTGTGTGTGACACACTCTGTGATTCTGATGAGTGAGTGCGGAGGTGGGGGTTGGTAGAGAGGGATGGCTGTGTGAATGGATGGAGAGGGGCAGATCTGTTGTCATGGAGAGGGGAAGACGAATTACCACTCACTTAAATGAAATAAGATGTCGTGTGGCAGTGTGACAGCTACTGCTTTTCTGAGTGGGGTCTTACTACAGTAGAATACTGTGTGTACTCGCCATGGTGTGTGTTTTCCTATTGATTGTGGCCTTTGTGTGATTTATTATTGATCGGCGCCATGTGTCTCTTCACAGCAGAGTGATCTAAGAGAGGATAGATCAGAAGTCTTAGACCATCCACCTGTTCTATGCACACTTTAAAAACATCAGAAAAACATTTATTACATCTGTTTGAGGTGAATCAAACAATAAATGTCAATAAATGCAGTGTAAAAAAAAAACATTACTGATTAACTATGTCCCCCCCCCCCCCGTGAATACAATCTCTAATCACCATTTAAACTCACACTTCTATTGGCTAGCCTATAATGCACATTATAGGCTGAGGTGTGGGACATCAGAGCAGGCCAGTTAACCAATCAGAGCAGACTGGACTTTGGTTTCAGACAGAGGCTGAAAAGAGGTGCTGTAGCACAGGCAGTATGAGAAAATAAATAAAGAACTTTCTGAACATTAAAGCACGGAGACATTACATTAGAGACACTACAGACAAATATGAACCTGAAAATTAGCATAAAAGGGCCCCTTTAATTACATTTCGTCCCCACTCTACACATATCTGATGGTACCTTACTCGGCCTACTACATGAAGAAGTGTCATCATTCCGTAAGCTCGTGTTGATGTGCATACTCCCATTAATAATCCCATAATGTTAGTCAATGAAAGAAAAGCATTTATTTCCATTATCTTTTGCCTATTTCAATGAAATTAGAAACACACATCACACATCAGAATCAGAATACCTTACATACACACTTCATACATATTGTTCAATTAGTCTATTTGACTTCTTAGATATTAGAATATTCTCAAATGTGAATGATGACGGGCATGTATTTGAATTGTTTGTTGTCCAATAAGTAGGAGGAATGTGTGGGTGTTTGTAGTCTGTGTGTGTCGGTATCAAGGGATGCCAGAAGTCACACAGGCAGCAGTTCTTTGATCCATAGTTCACAAATGCTTGGCTAGAGCCATGTGGACATGCCTTGTCTGTGCAGTTTCGACTGTTGCTGTGTGTGTGTGTGTGTGTGTGTGTGTGTGTGTGTGTGTGTGTGTGTGTGTGTGTGTGTGTGTGTGTGTGTGTGTGTGTGTGTGTGTGTGTGTGTGTGTGTGTGTGTGTGTGTGTGTGTGTGTGTGTGTGTGTGTGTGTGTGTGTGTGTGTGTGTGTGTGTGTGTGTGTGTGTGTGTGTGTGTGTGTGTCCAGATGGCCCTCCCAGATGGATGCTGTGGTCTTAGAAGAGATTACCTCCCTCTATTCTCGTCTTTGCACTGCTCCTTAAGACTGCAGAAGCCCTGCGATACAGTAGCCCAATAAGCTATGGCAATTAGCCTAGCACTAGCTTAGCACCCACCATGAAATGAATACTGAATGCATGTCAGCTCTTGTGCTGTTAGCCTCCAGTGTTAGCTCGGTACTTTTCTGGAGCTGGCCTGATGATTAGCAGGCTCATCTAAAAAGAGTGGGAAAGAGTGTAAAAAAAAAACTGATTTTAATTGCAGGGGGGAGAAAACATTTGATTTAGATGAATACATTTTTGGTGTCTGCGAGGGGAAAAAGGTTTAGGGAGATTTGGGAAATGAGGAGGGTGGTAGAGTGGAAGAGAGGGGAATGGGCAGACGGGGGCTTTGCTGAGTGCTAAATGGTTTATCAGTAGCTGCACCATTACCCTCCTCCCTTACCCCCACTGTGCTGCCTGTCTGCCACACACACATTTACACACACATGGACAGGCAAGGGTCAACTCACGCTGTCTGCTCTCTGCTAGACCAGAAATCTCTGGAACAGATTAAGGCCTTCTGCTATTGGAGCACCTTTGTGTACACACACACACACACACACACACACACACACACACACACACACACACACACACACACACACACACACACACACACACACACACACACACACACACACACACACACACACACACACACACACACACACACACACACACACACACACACACACACACACACACACAGATCCACACAGATCCACATGCTCACAGTGTGATAGAACACAGACGAGTGTTCCGGCTGCCATTTACTATTTGTAGGGTTGTCACTACCTGTCAAGGTGATTCAGATTCTGTGTTCAGAGGTTGTGCGCCTTTGGTATGGTGGATTTTTTTTCTTGGTGGAAAGGGTGTTTTTTCGCTCATCTGCTGACTATCTTTGTTAAGAATTTGATTGACAGATGTGTCATTCAATCACATGCGAAGTTTGTTTTGAAAGTGCTTGTCCAGTTTCCATTGATGGCTCCTCAGATGTTTAATTAACAAACCACATGGCATGTCAGCTTCAACAGTGATACCCACAAACAGAAAAATGTGACACTGTCATGTTTGAGTGCTGCTGGGAAATTGACTTATTATGTCATCATATTGCAAATGAAACTTGACGTAATCTAGGCTAGTCCTCTGTTTGTTTTAGTATCAGATACTAACCGTTTCAAGGATCATGTCTATCAAGGTATTTGAACTTAGATTCCTGGTGTCAAAGCTACAGACTTGACATTTAAAGATCCCCGGTGTAGTTTCCTTGTAAATAAAGTTTGTATTTACATTAAGATCATCATCAAAAAATGGTGTGTATCCTGAAGGACTGACACATTTGTCTTACCTCCTAGAACTTTTGTATAACCGATCTGTTGAGTAATCTATCCCTAACCCTCGTATAGTGTACAAATCCACATGTTTTACCTGTGAAAAACATTGTTGCATAGCGCTATAAATGGTAAGTAGGGCCACTTTAAAATTATCCGTTGCTTTTAATGAGCACAGTTGACAACTCTAACAAAGGCTAAACTTGTTCTGAATGTTCTGGTTATAAGATTAATCCATCACAATCCAAAAGCTGTATAATTCTTCCAGCGGAAATTCCCAAGCTTGTGTCTTCTTGCCTTCCATTAGCACCACTATTAGTTTGGAGTTGTTAAAGTCAAGGTAAAATGTCAGATGTAATGGCGCAGTGTAAGGTCCAACATAACAGTCATTTTATTAGAAACATAAACATTTTATCAGAGAAATCTTAATACTACGTCAAAGTTTCAGATGTACTTCGATAATATGACCTTGAGTATACAACGCGTCAGTCGTTTCTGCGTGTTCATGCCTGCCAAGTTCACATCACTCCTGATATGTGAATGTTCTATGCACTTGGGTACAGTATGTGGTTCCCATCCAAATGCTATATACAGTATCCACTTTGGAAAGTGATGTCCAATCTGGAACTCATCTGAGCTCTTTAAAAAGACTTCTAAGTAACCCATGATGCAAACGGGGATATGGAAAAGTAAGTGTCAATTTATGTATATATACATTTGGAGCGCCACGTTAATGTGTCTATACAAGTCACATATGTGCACATATTACTTTTATCCATGGTTTTATAGGTTGGTGATTTAGTGGCGTCACTGAAGTAGAGAGATATCTGGCCCACCCCCTGTTGTACCCCCATGCGATGCGACTATTAACGCTTCTGGAAAATGACAGGGGCTTCACATCTGGCTTTGAAGAGATGTCTCGCGGAAGACGGAAACATCAAAGACGTCTTCAAAGCCAGTTTATGTCTGCACACTCTTTTTCTTTTAAAGAAAACATCTCCCAGGCTTGGGTGAAAGTCTCAATGTATGCAATTTAGTGAGACATCAAGAATTTCAGAATAATTCAAAGTGAAATGTGGGAATTTCTTGAGCTTTTACTGATCAGCTTTTACTTCCTGACGACTTGTTATCTGGCAAAAAATCGATGGTTTTGCCATAGAGCGTCATCACATCGGTTGTTTTAGAAGCCAGTGGAATTATTCTATAGTGCTTGATTTAGGTCTGTTGAAGCCAAATCTGAAGAAAATGCTCACACTGTACCGGTTGAATAATGCAAGTAATTGCCTACGTTATTACCAAAAATGGAAGGACAAAAATCTGTAGTAGTAACAAAGCATTAAATGGTTCAAAACCGGCAGAGGGTTTCCTTTTTAGGGTATTCTGCTTGTTTTGGTTGTATCTCCTTGTTGTATTTTATTCTGTACACTCATCCACTTCTTATCATTATGAGAGTGCTAGTGGTGTGGGGGTAGCAACGTGGGTGTGTGTGCTTGTATTGGTCATCAGGTTTATATTTTATTTTAGGCAGAACAATGCTCACATTAATAGCAGCAGCTCAGTTGTGTGTGTGTGTGTGTGTGTGTGTGTGTGTGTGTGTGTGTGTGTGTGTGTGTGTGTGTGTGTGTGTGTGTGTGTGTGTGTGTGTGTGTGTGTGTGTGTGTGTGTGTGTGTGTGTGTGTGTGTGTGTGTGTGTGTGTGTGTGTGTGTGTGTGTGTGTGTGTGTGTGTGTGTGTGTGTGTGTGTGTGTGTGTGTGTGTGTGTGTGTGTTACTAGGGTTTTTATGTGGCCTCATGCTGTGTGTATTGAGCCATGTGGTGGGTCACTGTGTTGATAAGAGGGCCTCAGACACTGGGCTGGACAGGGTCTCCCCTCAGGGGATTGGTCAGGCCAGCACAGAGGCTATATTTAGCCATGATGCTGGAAGACAGTGACGCCTCTTGTTTCATACCAGTCATGCCCTGCAACCATTGGGGTCACTCGGTAAGATTTTACAATTAAGATGACGTGGATTTCAAACGCACATAATTCAAGAATAATTACATTGACACCAGAAGGTCACAGATGAAACCAACAACTGCCTTTTTGTTCCTGGAATAACTCAGAATTAAAACCCTTAAAATGCCCACCATGGCCACAAAGACTGGACTAAACCAGGCCTGGCAGTAGATCTAGGAGATAAACATTAACACACTTACTGCCATTAAAGACAATAGCAACAACAGTCAGACACAAACCACCTGTCAGTGAACACCTGTTAGACGTACTGGACCATCTTATGCACCTTAAAAACCATCCTCATGTTGGATACATTTCCAATAGTTTGCACTCAGTAGTTAACGTTACCATGGCTTTGGCAGATTGCTGAAAGTATACACCGTTTTCATAACGTTGAAGAAAAAGAAAAACCAGCACTGGAACTTTGGAATTGATAAGATGTATTTGGTATCAACACCATTATCAATTCTTATTATGCGTTCCTGTTCTTCTATATTGATTCTAACCAATTTTCTGTATGGTTAAAAAGTAGGCATACATATTTTAGAACCATCCCAGCTGTTTTAGTGTTTCTGCCTTAGAAGTTCTGCATAGTAACATCAAGCAAAAATAGCAATCATTTTTTTCCCTTTTTCTCTGCCTTGTTGAACAGTTCTCACAGTGTAGGTGGAAAGTTTAATGTCATGACACATGAGTTTTTGCATCTTGCAACTATGAGAAATTAATGTTACACTCAAAAATAGTACAGAACATAACTAGACCAAACAACTAACCCTACACATTTCAAAATAAAAGAAAACAACACTAATAAATAATGTCGGTCCATGATAAAGTACAGTGAAAAGTTTATCATGTGTTGTGTGTTCCAATTAGGAATCATTATATTTCATTTTATCTTGGCCCTCCTGTTCAAAACGTCGTCATCTGTGAGCCTTCCCAACTGGAGAAGTAGCTGACTATTATAAAAGCAACTTGAAACAGATGGTTTGACATCATCTAGCCAGCCACACTAGACAGAAAATGACTTTTCAATTGTGAGCATTTCCTGCTTGTATCCGTTTTATACGATTGTTCAGGGTTCAACATTTCAATATGTTTTCCTGCTGGCTGGTTCGGCAAGTGTGTATGAAATCAACTTCTACGTGCCCATATACAAATGGCTTTATATTCTAGCGGTTATGAGTAAAAACAAAGACTAAAGGCAATTGTTTTCTGACATTTTTTTTTTTAGAGTTTATGAATCAGAACAAGTGATTCATAGATGCAAAGCCACACACATGGCTGCAAAAACAACCCCTTCCATCTCAAAATGTTGATAATATATAGATGGTGTTTTGGCCCAACACCTAACTGAACTCATTTTGAAAATTGAAACGCTCACTTTCACTTCAGCTAATGAAATGCGTTTTCAACAGCACCATTTCTAATCATGATCGCCTTATCATTTGTCGCTTGTTAAAAAGTGAAAGCAGCTGATGAGTTTTGAGATGATCCAGCTGGGGCAGCCAGAGTCAGTATCTATATTATAAACACACCATCAGCAGGAGTAATACAGAACAGATGCAGGTTGAGAAGAAACATCTACAGTGGCCAGCCACCGTGTACACATCTGTGAAAGAATGTGTTGTCAGTAACCCCCCCAAACCCCCACCCAGCCTGTCTCTGTTCACAAATATTGAAGGAGTCGTGAACAGGGGAGTGTGTCTGTTTAGGACACAGGGTCTTTTTTTCTGCAAGTGGGAGTGTGTTTGTGCCCCTGCATATTTCCTCCAACAGAGCGTGTGTGTGTGTGTGTTTTGAAAGCTGCACACACACACACTTGCTGCAAGGCTAATTCCCACAACACAAGTCCAACTTAGTCCAGTGTTTATTGTTTCTTACGGTCAATTTAAAGTTGTCACATTGCTGATTAATGCGCAATGGGGAAATTACACTTAATTGAATGATAAATATCTGAATTGTTAGTCACATTTTCCCAGGTTAAGAAGTTCATTTTGATTATGATCGATGGTGTGATATGAGGTCGGGCTTGTCGGCATTCTGAATGTCATCAAAGTATATTGGTCTTTGGAAGAATGGCGTTTTCGTCATTCTACTCTGACGAACTTGCTTATTTATTTCGTATTTTCTCCTTTTTCTTCTTTCAGGGACATAAAGCCCGACAACATCCTGCTGGATATGAACGGCCACATCCGCCTGGCAGACTTCGGCTCCTGCCTCAAACTCATGGAGGACGGGACGGTAGGTTTTCTTTTTTTTTTTTTAAACCACACTGTTGCTGAAGCCTCCTCCGGTCCAAAGCAAACATACCAGAGCTTTTACTGACCTCCTAGTCAACCCCCGGGGGTCTCCCAGGAGGGGTGTGTGGTTCAGCTGCTCGGCTGTGCCTGCACTTTGTGAGATTCGGACAATTCTCCGAGCAAAACAAAAGAAAAGATGTTACATAACGGAGAAATGACAGGATGAAATAGACGATCAAAGAAGTTCCCCAGTGTCTTCTTTCAATGATAATAAAGTGATGAGGTTATATGACCATTTGAACAAATAAATGTAGGGGCTTGTTTGACATTTTTTTGGAACACCTTCAAATCATGATAAGAGTCTTGGGGGTTTCATCTGTATTGAAGCAACTTTCTGACGAATTGAGAAAAAGATGCCAACATCTGCTTTTCTCTTCCACTCTGGAAATGTGGCGATTAATCCAGACATCATATAGAATTAGACACAGGATTCAGCATCAAAATTGGTTTAGAAGTTAAAAATGAGCTCCAAAAAAGATTGAAAATAGTCCTTTTGCTAGAACGCTGGTATTCACTTCACACGCTTCCAAAACGGCACACTATTACTCATCATCATAATGACTTTCGTTAGCGTGCAGGCTGGACTTGAATACTTAATTATTTTCCTTCTTTGCATGAGAGATTTTCTCTCATTTGCGAGATTTTAGAGATCTTTTGCATCAGTTCTTGACTTTTCTTTTATCCCTCTGTTAGGTCCAGTCCTCCGTGGCGGTGGGGACTCCAGACTACATCTCCCCAGAAATCCTCCAGGCTATGGAGGATGGGAAGGGCAAGTACGGGCCTGAGTGCGACTGGTGGTCCCTGGGCGTCTGCATGTATGAAATGCTGTACGGCGAGACTCCCTTCTATGCAGAGTCCCTGGTGGAAACCTACGGGAAAATCATGAACCACAAGGTGAGCTTAGAGAGTTTGAAGAGGATTCTACGCTGTTTCTGTGTGTGTGTCAATCACATGGTAATACAAAATAGTTTTAAAAGATAGGCGAAACAGTGGGATTAATTTGATCTTATCAAATGTTCCAGTAACGCCGCATCACCTCTAATGAGTACCATTACGTGTTCCACAGGAGCGCTTCCAGTTCCCGCAGCAGATCACAGACGTGTCAGAGGATGCGAAGGATCTGATTCGCAGGCTCATTTGCAGCAGAGAGCACCGATTGGGCCAGAACGGCATCGAAGACTTCAAGCACCACCCCTTCTTTGTTGGTACGTTCTAACATTACGGATGTCACGAGGTCCTTAAGGATTTAAATGTAGCTTCTATTTCCATTATAAGGATATATCGTAGAGGTATTTTTATCTACAAGTGTGTGTATCATCCTGATTTGGTGGTTCGATCATTTAATATATTTTATTATAATTTTGTATAGCACATTACCTTTGAATCTCCTCATACATGATGTCTGTCGTTTTTTATATTGTATGTGAAACCAAACCTTTATACTGCATACATTGAAGAATGTGATTGACAGTATATCTCTAAACAGGTTTTTAATGATCCACTATCAGGGTAACTAGTTTTGAATAGAGTCGTGCCACTATTTGATGCTTAAAAGTATCCTGTGACCTCTCAGGCATTATCTGGGAAAACATTCTCACATGTGAGGCTCCCTACATCCCAGAAGTCAGCAGTCCTACAGATACCTCCAACTTTGATGTGGACGATGACTGCCTAAAGAACTCGGTAAGGGAATATTTTCATATTTTTCTCTATCCTTGCCTCGCCATGTCAATATCTAACTCTTTTTGTCATGTTTCTAAATCTTTTTCCAGGAGACCATGCCTCCGCCCTCTCACACTGCCTTCTCCGGCCACCACCTGCCATTTGTGGGCTTTACCTACACCAGTAAATGGTAAGTGATAACACTGGAAACAGATTTATAAATAGATCATATATAAAGGATTATTTTAGCCGCTGCTTAAATTTAGATTTTGGTCATTTTGTGTTTTTTTTTTTAAACTCACTTTACGTTTTCAGAATTCGATTTTGCATGCATTTGTAAACCTTTACCAACTAAGGATGAAAGCAGTGTTGTCCCAATCTAGCATCATTTGTACTTAGTCGTCATAAATGGACCGATTTCTCAGTAAGCCCCCTCATTGCATAGCATAGAGGCGTAGGAGTGTTGCAGTAGCTTCCCTCCCTAATAAGGTGATGTTCAAGACTGGCTGTAGGTCTTCACCCTGATGCCTGCCCGTGAGAAAGCAACAAACCCACCGCTACTTTCTTATCTATTCAAGGTTCAGTGATAATGGCCCTTTCCACTCTTCCTTTCTTTCTTTTTCTCTCACTCCCCATCTTCCTTTTTGTCGCTGTCATTCCTTCTCCCCCCTCCCTCTCCCCCTTCTTCCATGACTCAACATCCTCTCATCTTTCAACTCATCTCTATCTGAGTCGTCCACGTCTCTTTCCTGTTTCCCTTCTCCTGCTGTTTCCCTCTGGCCCCTTTCTCGACCTTTGCTCATCACTTTCATATTGAATTTTCTTATTCTGTTAACACCTTTATGTCTATGTTTCAACTTTTTTTGAATCCCCTTTCCTCACTCTACACTTGGCTGATAATGGCTGATGTCACTGCCTCCTACACCTTTCTCCTCTAATCTCTTTCCCTCCTCCCCCTCTGCAGTTCCCTATCAGACCGGGCCTCCCTGCGGCAGCTGGCTGGGGATCCGGGTAAGCCGGGAAAGGACCAGGTGGACCTGGATGTCCAGCGCGGCCTGGAGGACAGCCTGGCCACAGAGGCCTACGAGAGGAGGATCCGCCGCCTGGAGCAGGAGAAGTTAGAGCTGAGCCGCAAACTGCATGGTAAGAATGATTCATTTTAAAGAGGCAAAGAGATTTATTCAGACCATCACTGAAAAGACAAAAATGGCAGCCCATGTACTGGGGCTCAGTCTATAGTTGGCAGACACAGGTCTAAAACCCGGCCTGCAGTCTCATTACCCGTGTGATCGCCCTCCTTCAACACTGTCACTTTCTGGTAAAGGCTAAAGTGGACCAGAACAAATCTTAAAGAGGCCGTATTAGGATTTTTCGGGTTTCACTTCCCTGTAGTGTGTTTATATACGTTTTTGTGCATGTAAATGACCTAGGAAGGCTAAAATCCATAAAGAGGGAGTTTATCTCTCAATTCCTGGGAGATTTTACACAACAAAGCACTTTACTAAAGCCTCTCTTTGCTCAACGTGTTGTAGAGTCGACTCAGACGGTGCAGGCCCTGCAGCACCCGTCAGGCGAGGGCCCTGTCGGCCCCAACAGGGAGGTGGAGATCAGGAGTCTGAAGAGCGAGATCGACATCCTCAAGAAGCAGATCGCTGGTGAGGATTTTCTTTCATACACCATCAAATGATATGTGCTAATGAATCAATGTTCAAATTATAATTTTAGAATAGGGAAAACCTTGATAAAATGAATAAAGCAGCCAGAGCGAAAATAGTTAATGTTTACGTAATGTATTTGATTTAATGATATTCCTTTGTTTATGTGTTTGTCAGACTCGGGTCAGATTGAGAAGCAGCTGGAGGATGTGTCGTTGGCCCGCAGAGACCTGGAGGACTCCTCCAAACACACCAGGACTCTGGAGAAACAGATGAAGAGTGTCTCACAGGAGAGGGACGACATGCACAAGGTACAACCAGTGTTCTGTGGGGAGTGTGAGAGGAGAGCAGATATGGAAATTAAAATAAATGTAATCAAATCGAAAAACGTGGTAGTATTGTTATACAGTTCTATAGTCAAAAAATAGTTTTATTTCACATGGACCAAATAACAATGATCAATAGAAAAAACATCTGCTCAGATTTGATTGTCCAAAAATTCAAATAAATCTAGCTTGTTTTAGTATTGTATTTTCTTTCAAGTCACTGTGAGAATGTATATCTAAACTCTCCCTCTCTCTGGCCAGGATCTTTTGGATGCCAACGAGAAGCTGAAGGCTCAGTCGAAGGACCTGAAGGATGCTCACAGCCAGAGAAAATTGGCAATGCAGGAGTTTTCAGAGCTAAACGAGAGGCTCACAGACCTCAGGTAGGAGCAATTCCCAAAACAGCTGCACTTCCTGCTTTTTAAACTCAGAAATTGTGATTTTAGGCGGTATTCCATTTCATTTATTGCCTAATTCTGTTCCTTTCCTCACCTTTGCCTGATCTTTTGCTGCAGGTCGGTGAAGCAACGCCTGGCTCGGCAGCTGCGTGACAAAGAGGAGGAGGTAGAGAGTCAGGGTCAGAAGGTGGAGGCACTCCGCCTCGAGGTGCGAAAGGCCGAGAGGGCCAAGAAGGAGGTAGAGTAGTCTCCCTGTGTTTGCTAGCACACCTTGTTCTGTCTCCATTCACCTATTGCCTACTTTTATAGTACTCCTATCACCTTATGAAATATTTCTAGACTTCCATGAAGATAGAGTGGTGCAGGAATGAGTCCTAATACCTGGAATTTAGTTAGCATTTTAGCATTCTGGTTAAAGTAGAAAATATATATATTTTTGGGTTGATGCCTGAAATAAGGTCTGTGGTTAATACAAGCTGAAGAGATTTTCAAGTTTCATAAAACACTTCAGGAAACACCCCACTGACTAATGCTTAAAGGTATGTGTCATACAAACAGCGGTCATTAACAAGTTTCTGGGTGAGACGAAACTGAACGTAATCATGCCTAACATTAGCCGCCTTTAGCTTAGCGCTGGTGATGCTATGAGACCACATGCTAACTTTATAACGTTAGCTTTTTTCTTTCTGTTGATTGCATTTGCACCTCAAAAATCATAAAGGGTGTTTGTGTGTCGATTATCCTGCTGAACAAATGTGTTAGTATCATTAACATTCGTTTGGAATTTGAAAAAACGTTTTCATTTATTTTTATGGAGGGAGCACCTGCGGTGCTAAATTCCGGGTTGGTCTACTAAAATAGGTCATCACTGCACCACTCTATTCACGTCGTAGATTAAAAAAACAATGTTTCAATGGCTGTAACATGGAAATAGTGCATGACATACATTGCATCCAATTGTGTGTGTCAGATGGAGGCGCACTCTGAAGAGCAGACAGCAGAGGCACAAAAAGAGAGGAAGCTGAGGGAGCGTAATGAGCAGTACAGCCGACAGCTGGAGGAGGAGCTGGAGGGGCTTAAGGTGAGTGTGCAAACAAACACAGATGATCATTAACCCCTCCATCAGCAGAGTCACTGCACGTCTTTAAAAGTCAAGACTGTGTTCAGATAGTCGTGTTTTTACTCTGTGCTGACACAAGGGTTTAGGTCCATTTTTTTTACTTTAAGGTTACCAACTGAGTGAAATGAAGTAGTGAAATGGCAGCCATGATAGGAGCTGTTTGAACTCTAGATGATAGGAAATGAGCATGAATGCTTTCTCTGTAGCCTCCCTTAGCTTACCATACATTGGACCCTCATTTATAAAAGGAAAGGAGAGAGTCGGTCATACAATTCCTCTATAGTTCAAGCGACACTGTGATAGACAGATTGTGTAAATTATTTGTCTGATAAAGCATTTTCCATGTTATGCCATATTTGGTGTGCTATAGAGTGTGTTGTATTAAACAAAAAATGCTAACTATGAATGCTAATAACTGTTTATTAAGCTATTTCTCTTGATTCCACATTTTTTCCGTAACGTTTTCAGGAAATTTTTAAAAACAAGTTGTTAGGAAAATACTTTTTAAAAATACAACAGTAGCCAGGGAGTCTTATGAACCCTTTACCATTCCATTATTTTATCTCCATACCTCATCCCATCCTCACTAACGTCACTTTTCCCCACCCAGGTGAAGCAGGCCGGCTCCTCCACCCCCGGGGCCTCAGCAGACCAGACCCAGGAGGTGGGACGCCTGCGCGGGGACCTGGAGAAGAAGACGGTCCAGTACGAGGAGGAGTTGGCGCGCAGGGAGGGCCAGCACAGCAGTGAGCTGAAGGCTCTGCGCAAAGAGCTGCGGGACGCTGAGAGCCAGCACCTTGCCCTGCAGAAGGAGATCCTGATGCTCAAAGACAAGCTGGACAAGACTCGCCGGGAGAGGTACTCATCAGCTTGTCTTTTTTACATCTGATCCATGCAAATGATTTGTTTCTTTTGTATTTTGAGTCCTATATCCCGACTGTGATTACATGATTTTTTTTTCCTTCATTGCGTCTTCCAGTGATGGCTGCGTGAGGTAAATACAGTGGTATTAAAAATAGCTTGAGTCTGGTATAAATGTGTAGTGGCAGTGAGTGGTTAATCTTACTAGACTAGTGTTAGATTAATATGTTATCAGAATGTTATAGTAATGTTGCTCCCAACCCAACCAGATAATCTTTTTCATCCCTCCATAATGACCCAAATCACACAGGGATGCATGGAGGTGTGCATTCTGAAGAAGATTTGTCATTTATTTTCCTCTTGGAACAGTTGCTGATATAGGTGATCTTATAGGCAATCGTTTTAAAATGTTTTTCTTTTTTCCTGAGCCATTAAAGAGGACATATTCTGCTCATTTTCAGGTTCATATTTCTATTTAGTGCCTCTACTCTGACATACATAAGGCATAATAGGTCCTTTTGGAGTTGAAAGCAAATGTCAAGGCAGAATGAGCTGTCGAACTGAGCTTCTCAATCCGGCCTGACTTAAATTAGGATGTATTTCTGAATTGAAATGTATAAAAAAAAAGTTTGGTATCTTTTTTTAAAGGATAAAGAAAGGGTGAATAGGGTTCACTTAGTAAAAATCGTGTCAAAATGTGCCAACTTGGATATGCAATACAGAGAAATGAAAACTTATTTTTCTGCTTCAGACCCCCCTCGAAGCTAGGGGGGGGGGGGCCTGATCCAACGTTAAGAACTGCTGGTTTAATCAAATTTTATTAAAATAATGTTTTTGAGGAGAAAGCTTTAGAGCTTTGTTTTTGTACCCTGTAGTCTTACTCTCCCGCCTGCTGTTCCCCACATGTTATTCTCACTGCTTTCTAATTCACTTTCAAACAGAACTGGATCAGGTTCTGACTGTATTAACGCATTCAGGCTGAATAATGTGTACCTGGTCTCAGTACCAAGCCTTTGATTTAAGTTTTGAGGAAATGTGTGGATTCAGAGGCCCACACAGGAACAAAGGTAGGAGGATAGATGAGACATCGACTTAAAGACCGTTATAAAACCCCTTATTACATCACCTGGTATTTTGCCTGAAAGACAAAAAATAATTCTGAACAACTTGAAATCTCTTAATTCAGTCCCTTTTTGAAAAACTGATTTAGTATAAATGTTAAAATGAAAACAAACTAAGGTGTCAAGCTGAATGCACTTTGTACGCCATAGAGCTTTCGCACTTGAGTTTTCCTTTAGCCCCGCCTCCGATCTCCCGCTCTCGGCTCCGTCAAATAAATAGAGAGAAAATAACTGTGGATTCGGCTTTGAGCGCATTTTACAGCTTTTAGATCATAATGATTTAAATAACGGCTATAAAAGTGATCCTATTGGGTATGCAAGTCAATGCGAAAAGTAGTTTTTGGGCCCAATGATGTCACAGACTGACACAGAAGTTGTATTCCACCATTCCACTATTTTGCCACTGTGAATATTTCCATCATATCCGGTGAACTTCCTGGGGGCTTAACGGCACCTGGAGTTCAAATTATTTCAGCTTTGACGCCGTTAACCGCTGACCTCTCGACGCGCAACCAATCAAATGACAGCTGCATGTAGCGGCGATAAAGCTAGCAGGCTACATAACCTTTAAAAAAAACTTGCAGATTTCACCTTAAGGCTCTGCTTCCAACCTGAACAAAGATCAGTTCCCACATGCAGCTTCAAGATTGGAGTTGCAGCTGTGAATTATGGGTAGGGACTAAATGTCTGTGTATGTTATGTCACAAATTTAACACTCCATGTTTGTGTGTTTCCTCCAGCCTAAGCGAGAGGGAAGAGTTTGAGACCGAGTACAAGCAGAAGTACGAGAGGGAGAGAGTCCTGCTGACCGAAGAGAACAAGAAGCTGTCCAGTGAGCTGGATAAGGTAAGACATTTTTACGCAGAAATAAACAAATATCTCTCCGAAAACACACGAAAAAACGAATCCGGTTCCTTTTTCTCTGTCAATATTTGTACTCGTATTTGACATTCTTTCAAGTTGAGCCTAGTGGTCTGTTTATCTCTTCAGAAAACACACATACACTTGTAAAAAAATACCCACAATTCCTTAACCCCAGGTAACCCCACTCTTTCATCACATTCCTCCACCCCCTCTGTCCTGGCTTTGCCAAAGAAATCACTGTTCAATATCTCCGGTAAAAACAGCCTGTAGCCTCCTACACACTCAGATGGAATGGCTCTCTGGATTAAACTCTGTTGACTTTGGAAATAGCTGTTGGAAGTTTAATAAGGCTCCCAATTTAAAGAAGTGGGAGGCATTTTGACATATGGAATAAAAGAGTGTTGTTTTTCAAGTCTGCAGCTGATAAAATGGAAACTATCCCGAGGAAATGGAGGAGAATATGTATGTGGCTAACACTGGAATGATCACTAATGTTTTCTCACATTCTGAGAAATAATATTTGTAAAAGCTAAAGCACTCCGGACAGATTAGATCCGTCTGTATGATTTGCTTCTTTGCACAAAGACAGTTCTTCAATGCATTTGGAGTGTGTGAAAATATTATTGTTTGAATAGTCTTATCTTTCAAAGGAGGCCATGAATTTCAACCCTGTTGGCTAAATCAGAGCACTCCATCTTCAACTATGATGCCTTTTTGTGTGTGATTTCAGTTTAATTTCTACTGTTGACAAGCTGGAATTGGTGATGGATGTGGGGTAATGATACAGAAAGTGGAGCTCAGCTATGGTTCAGCCAGAGAAACGAGGTTATGGAGGAATATATTACGTTTGTAGAAAACAGGAGCTTTAGATTACTGCCAGACATTTCTTCTCCGAATTCTTTTCTTTTTCTGCAAGGCTTACGATAATACTTTAATAGTCAGATTAAGTGTAAAATGACGTGACAGCTGCTCCATTTGCAACATTAACAAGGACACATATTAAGACATAATAACAAATATTTAACACAACGTCACAATCACTAACATGCTCCAGACCCTTTAGCGTGCATTCGACCTGGGATTCAGCTCTGTATTTACTGTTAGAGTTGACTGGGGCAAAGGATGTAAACCATGGGTGGAGGTAATAGGAGGGAACTGGGATTAATAATATAAGGATTATAAAGGCTGCATAAAAAGGAACTGGGCTGTGTAACATCCCAAAATAATATAATATGGCTTCTTTAAAATTAGGTATTCTTTTTTTTGTTTATGTTCTAGTATGTGGATATTTTCCTAAGTCTATTGGACTGTATTATTGTAATATGTAGGAGGACCTTATATACAACCCATCTTTTATTTTATTTGTGTGAAACCTGTGTTGTTATTTACGTTCTTGGTGTTATTATTGATTTGATTTCTATACATTTTGTTCTTCATTCTCATGTTGATTCTTTTGGGTTTGAGTCCTTATACATGTTGTGACCAATTGTTAAAGAAACGGTTTATCTAAATTGGAGTACTATTGGATGTAAAGGGGTATGTGAGAAAATAACTAATAAAGAATAAGTATGCAAATAATAATAATAATAATAATAATTGACTGGTGCACAAAGGAGTGCTTCAGTCTCCTTCCAGTTCAGAATCAGCAGTCCCTTTTAACTCTACAATGAAATGTAGTAAGAAAATGAATCAAATAAGTTGTCACTAGGGCTGCACAATTCAGGTAATGATTTTGTGAGAGTATTTGTGATTATTTTGAGATATGAACAAGATTTTGGTGCCATTGGGGATTTTTTTAATCATTATTCTCACTAGTGATTAAAAATAAATATTGAAGGGGATCTATTATGCTAATTTTCAGGTGCTATATGTTAAAAAGGTCTTTATTTTTCCCATACCGCCGTTGCTGCAGCAGAATCTGTACCAAACAATTATTCTGTGTCATATCTCTATAATATGATTTGTGGGCCGCCATATTTCTGCACAATTGTATCCCATATTTAGCCATAAACAAATATTGTACCTCCTGCTATTTTGATATCGCACTAGTCCATATTGCGACTTCGATATAATTCCCACTTAATATGCAGCCCTAAACCTCACGATAAGTTGGCATGCCACGATGTACATCACGCTAACACAGTAAATGTAATTTAAGGTTTTACGTTACATTATTGGATGGCAGTGCAGATTTAACCTACATTGTGTTTTCTACAAGGTTTGGGGCTTGTGATGCAATTAGCAACCACAGACTGCTAACACTTACACTTTTGTCATATAAACAATGATTTCATCAGTGGTAGACCTTACCCAATGCAGCCTTAAAAGGGCCCAACAAGTAAAAGCACATGCTTTAAAAACTAAATTCTTTCATATCATGTTTGTGTTTATTTCAGTGGCCTGAAGCTTTTTCAACAACATCATTTTCTGGCTGTTCTCAGAGATATTCAAAACATTTGTTTGAAAAGCTAGATTGGCAAGCTAATTCAAAACAATAATAAATTACAGTTTCAGTTTGACCATTACATCAGTCTCTACCGTTGCAATACACCCAAAATATGCGCCCACCAATTAGATATTCAAGCAAACAATAGGGCAGTTTGAGGCTTGGAATGAGCGAAAGTATTCACTGGCGCGTCATGTTATATCACCCTTCTTGTTTCTGTAGGTGTGAGTGTGAGTTCACACACCTCTACAGCAGCACTGCAGTCAAGCGTGGTTGATCATCTGGGAGTTGACTCATGAAAACTGTCATAACCTTCAACAATACAATGATTCATTTTCCATATCGGAGCAGTCATCACGTTCAAGGCAGAGCACCTTTGCTTCCGCAGCAACGTTACCTGTTAGACTCATCACACAGTACTTCAGTTTTGTTATGTCATGGCGTCTCTATTTATATATACTGTATATGAATCCATTTACCAGGTGTCATGCTTCCCACTGACAGCTTTACTATGCTACGCTTTTTAGCATGATGGCTAATATGATGTGTTTTTTCTCCCTGTGTGCATCCCTGCAGCTCACCAGCATGTTTGAGAAGATGAGCAGCTCCAATAGGCAGCTGGAGGATGAGATGAGGGAGCTGGCCGACAAGAAGGAGAGTGTGGCTCACTGGGAGGCCCAGATCACGGAAATCATCCAATGGTGAGACACGCGCACACATAGGCTGTCAGTGATATAATTCTATCTATACAAACATCTGTGAGTCTCGTGAGACGGATCTCTCCTCTGTTGCTCTTCCCAAAGATTCCACAATCATTAATTAATTGGAAGTTATTCCTTCTGTAGTACAAGGATCCAAGGACAAATGGTGTCATGGGATGTACACACTCTAAAGCCCCCTGAGAAAAATGATTTATTTGATTAATTTGTGTAATTGGGTAAACTCTGTAAATCAAAAATGGGACGGATGATTGGGCCATTGTTGGTTAGAAAGAATAACAATTGCACAGGCGAGTGATGGAGCGGCTTATATTAAGAGAAAAAACTCCAAGACAAATAATCAAGTCAGTATTTTCAGCTAAATTTAGACAAATTCTCCAAATTCCACATGCCTATAAGAATACGCCGTACGAGTATAGTCTTTCCTTATTACCAAAAACTATTGCAAAGTATCATTTTATTAGATCATGCACTGCAGGCGTTGTACAGGTGTGGCCCTAATATGCTGCTCTGCATACAGTGTTCATATTGCTAATAGACACACCTTTAATTTGGATTTGAATTATATTTGATTCTTGCTTCTTTAAGTCCTCTGTTTATTTATT